>NW_012156404.1:228214-263331 GCF_000151545.1 Saprolegnia parasitica CBS 223.65
AGTTCCGTAGATTCCTTCCAGGCGTCGCGATCGGCGGCAAAGCTACGCAGTTTGTTGAGGTCCTCGAGAGACGCCAGCGACTGAGGCGGCGTCAACGACTGGAGGTCGCGGTGCAGGACGATCGGCAACGTGATCTTGGTGCGGCCTAGAAAACGGGGCGCCTCGGGAGCGGCAAAGAAGCGGGCGGCGGCAATGTTGGCAGGGACGTCTTTCTTCAGGCGCAGCACGTGGCCCAGCAGGCGCCAGCGTTGGCGGGCGACGATCTCACTCAGCGGCACACTCTTACAGCGCTTGTAGAGCGCGACGTCGCCGAGCGTGTTCGGGTAAAAGATGCCTAGAAGACGACGCAGCTGCCGGCGATGGAAGCTGTCAAGGCCCGCCAGACTTGTTGGCGTCAGGGCCCACGTGCCATATCTCATTCTTATCTCGTTTTCATCGAGCAACCTCGGTTTCTCCGTAGGATTCCATTCTAACCCATCAATATCAGTGACTCTCTGTGCGTCCAATTGAAGCACGTCAGTGCATGGGCGCCCTCCATGCCAGCTCATCAACAGTCAACGGCAGTCTGTGAACGACATGATGGACCAGCATGACATGACGTGTAGACTGTACTAGCACTATGCGACGAGAGGCACGCTTTGGGGCTAAGCCATAAATCGGGTGTGGCGCGGTGGGTGACTTTAGCTCAAAGCATAAGAGGCTTGGCGCCGGCATCGTCCACACATATTCTCTAAAAATGAAAATGAACCGCAAGTGAGTACGGAACCACGATGATGAGATGCGATGGTCGCTCAAGTACCAGTAGCTCTCTCATATCGTTCCAACCTCCGTCTATATTTTCGGCTCAATTCGCAAACATCATCATCCCGTGATCTGAGAAGCGATGACGAGAACGGCGCTTCTCTATGTGCCCGACCGTGCGATCATTACTCTTGAACGACTTCAACTACCGGTACACAACAACGGCACTGCTCTATCCGGATGCCTGGGGCTGGCATTTAACGCGAAAAACGTATTTGACCTGAGGTCAAACGAGTCAAAAGACCCGTGTCTCTGCACCGGCAATATTAATATGTTCCCTTTTTCGAAAGCAGCGCGGAGGTTGCAGGACCAGTGTCAATATTAGTCCCAATTGCATGGATCTCGACCGCGTCTTGTCCGCGCCCAGCGACGCCATCGAGCTCAAGCGACTTCGCAACCAGGTCCACCAGCAGCGCTACCGCCAAAAGAAGAAGCGCTTTGTCGGGCAGCTCGAGGGCCAAGTCGTCGACCTCCGCGCGACCGTCGACCAGCTGCACCGGCGATGGCAGCGCTTGCAAGAGGAGCTGGTAGTCTTATCGGCGCCGAAGCTCACAAGCGATGGCAGCGCCCGCCTCGTGCACACGTGCTACACGGTCTTCAAGCACGGCCGCGCGACGGGCGCCGCCGGGCTCGAGCAAGTCGCGTTCCTGCGCTCAGTGATGGCACCCGACTTGGCCTTCATGGACAACAAGGTATGACCTCTTCCATCTGAGTAAGCACCAATGCACACTTGCGGGTGCGTAGGTGGACGGCTTGGCCAAACTCGTGCAGCAGTGCGACGTCTACTCGTGGGTCTTCCCAGCGATGCAGCTCACGGAGCTCCACGTCGAGGCGCCCATCATGGCCGACGACCAAGAAGTCGTCCATGCGCACCTCACTCTGCAACTGCGGCTCTCGCCGACAGCCATCGAGACAATTTACCCGGCCTTGCCGCCGGCGGACGCGGCGGTCTTGACTGGGCGTGACCTTCTCGTACCGATCTCGGTCCATTTTTATATCGACGCGGCAACGGGCCAAGTGCGCACGTTGACAACGCACGCCGACATTGTTGTCGCCGCGTTTAAGCTCTTGGGTGACCTCCGCTCTAGCATAGCCGCCCTCGAGCGATCACCGCTGCGGCCGAACGCAGAGCTGAACGTTATGCAAGTGTAATACGCATGCATATATTCGGCTGCGTTCGCTGTGTCGTCCACAAGCATCGATTGTGCGCAGGTCTAGCACCCAAGCAGCTATGGGCAGCAACAGTAGTAGAGCGACGAGCCAGCTCGAAAAGCTCCCACCGTCTTCGCATGGCAGACGTTATCGAAAGCACCATGATGACGCGAGATGAACGAGGTTCCACGCCCCATCCAAATCGGATCACCGCCCCGATCCGTGGCGGTGAACATGCTGTTGAAGACCAACCGACGCCCAACGCATCGCGCGAAAATCCTTGCTCAGTTTAAACGCGTTTTAGGTTTGGACCCACACGACCTTTCCAGTGCAATCTGCAGTGCTCTCGAACGAGCTCGAGCAAAACACGCGTGCTAAAATGCACAAATAATCGATCACGTCCCAGCACGAAACAGGTCCTTTATGCCTTTATACCTCCCCTCGCGCTGGTGACGATCGCGTAAGGCACGCTGTGCCTGCTAACCGGACGATCCAATCACGTCGTATGAATCGACGTTTCAGTTTTCGTGTCTCGTGCGTCGTAATCAAGGGCTTACTATTTCCCATGCTCGTAATACACCAGTACCGTGCAGCCGACTCGTTGCTTCGCCGTGCCAGATTGCAAATTTGTGGAGCTTTCCGACGAAACGCTGGCCGTTACGGGCGGTGTCTCAAGCCGTTTCGTGCACTTTGCACCTGGGCGCAGGAGCTGGGCCCCGGCGTGCAGGAGCATTTTACGGCGGCTTTGTCCTCGCGCGTGGTTTCCCACAATCTCAAATGTGCACCATGTCCGAGGGTTCCAAGTCTGGACTCTGGATTGTCGACCGAACGCCGACACGTTATTCACACCATGTCACACGTCATCGTGCTCGTTGCGAAAAACAGAAGCATTTTTCAACGGACATAATGACGGAGCGGACAGCCGCGATCGTGGTGCCTCGCCGGACACGACCCGTCCGGACGGACGAAGACGAGGCGTGGCAGCGAGCCCGAAGCCAGCGCAACCAGCGCCGGTATCGGTCCCGAAAGAAGATAGCACTCGAAGCGCTCGAGGGCCACGTGCACGCGCTGCGTCGCGACGTGTGCACACTGACCGCGCAGGTCCAGTCGCACCAAGCCGCCGTCGCGCGGCCGCCCATCTCGACGACTGTGGCCACGAACATTGCGGTCGAGTATTTCCGCGTGTTTGAGCACGGCCTCCGTAGTGCATGGCACCCGTTGTACGAGGCGCAGGCTGGTTTTCTCAGAAGCGTCATGGCGCCGGACTTGCAATTCATGGAGACTTCGGTACGGACCCGCGCGAACATGGATGGAACGCATGAGACGAAGTGGCGTAGGACGGAGTCGTGCACAAGCTTTTTGAACAGCTCGACTTGTACTCGACGCTCTTTGACTCGCTGCACATGCAGTGCGACCGTCTTGACGTGCTTGTCGACGCTGACGACGAGGTCATTGTGAGGGCCCTCGCGGTCCTTGACCTGCGGCTCTCGCGCGCATCGATCGAAGCCATTTACCCCAATTTAGTTGCGTCCAACGAGCCGTTTGTCCAATCGCTCGTCGGGCGCCTCTTGCACGTGCCGATTTTAACGCACTTTTACGTCAACATGGAGACGCACATGGTGCATACGCTCTCAACCACGGCCGACATCGCGTCGGCCTCGTCCAACCTCGTGGGTAGCGTCCAGGAAAGTCTCGTGGCCCTCGAGAAGACCCGGCTTCACGCCAACGCCGAGATCTCTCTGCCAGCGCGGCCTCCGTACAATGCCGTGTTGCGCTAAGGATTGCAGTCAAGCTGAGTGTCTACCAATGAATCACATCACTCTATTTACCCAGCCGTCTTTTGCTGTTTAGGTCGTTGGTGTTGTGTGGAGGCTTACGGGTCAAGATGATGGCGCTTCCCATACAAGCCTCTTTCGTCAAAGCTTGAACGAGGACCGTCATGTCGTAGGCCTTGGAAACACCTGGACCAGCAGCATCGGCCGCGTGGTTGCATATCACGCCAATTTGTGCGGTTGTCAAGTTAAGATCTAAGTTCCTCTCCGACATGTGGCCAGTGGGCCGATGTGATCCGATAACGGCGTTTGGAATGAATTGGTCAGTCGCTCCAAGGTGCTCACTTAGAGAAAGATGCCCGAGGCACGCGAGCGCCATCGCGACACGCAGCGGCGGTACCGCGAGAAGAAGCAGCGATCGCAGCTCGAGCTCGTTACTGCAGTCGCGCACTTGACCGAGGACACGCGGCGGCTCGAGGCTCTTCGGGCGCGGCTCCTTCCGGCCCAAGTGCGGTCCTATGACGCCGCGATGAGCACCGCGCGCGAGTTCATTCGCGTCTTTGAGGTCGGCGTGCAGCCGCCACCCGGCCGCACGAACCAGTTTGCCTTTTTCCATAGCGTCACCGCACCCGACTTTGCCTTTATGGACGACGTAGGCCATAGAAAGGCTTGGTGATGGGTCTGGAGCTATCTACTTGTGTAGGCGGACGGCGCCGCCGTCTTCTTTCGGCAGTGGGCGGTCTACGAGCAAACGTTCGCGTCGAGTCGCGTCGTCGCGTTGCACGCCGGCGTCATCCGCCTCGAGACGGACGATGACGTGATCGTGCGCGCACCCACCACGATGCACCTGCGCCTCTCGCGGGTCTCCATGACGACGATTTACCCCAGCTTGAGCGACGACGATGCGACCCTCGATCGGCTCGTCGGGCGCGACTTGGTCGTGCCCATGCTCTGCGTCTTTTACGTCAACAAGGCCACGTCCCGCATTCAACGCTTCTCGATCGAAGCGGACGTCGCGGCCGCTGCACTGCAGCTGCTCGAAAACAACGTGCAAGCTGCTGCACGCGCCCTCGAACACTCGCGGCTGCAGACAACGGCCAAGATCGCTGTCGACCCGACCAATTAACGCTGTGCATAAGATCGGAATTATACAGATATGGTTGACTTCCTAATGCGCTCGTGAGGCTTGGCCAGTGCTTCAGCGAGGAGCGTTAGTGGTAGTGATTCGAGATTGTGCGAGGGACCAGGTAGCGTGCACACCAAGGGTCGTCACGGAGAGCAACCAGCGACGTGTCAAGAGATGGCACCACAGCGCGACGAGCTAAGTGCCGGGCATAAGATCGGAGTGGTTGCTAATGTACACAGCAGGGACCCGATAAACATGTAAAGCCGATTGTGCACCCGTCTTTGCACGAGGTCAATGCAAAGACAGGTAGTAGCTTCAACGATACTTTAACGTACGTCAGGGTGGACGCAGCTGCTGCAAGGGCGGCCCCGTGCAAAGCAAGCCCGGCAAGACCGACCGGATACGGCGCACGGAGTAGGGAGCGAATGGCCAGGGGCCAGGGAACAACATCGTGCTTGTCAACGACAGTTTGCCAGGCCAGAGGTGGCAAATGCTAGCTCTCGTCATCGAGCCTCTTGCCGAGTGGCTGGCAGCATGCTGCGGTTGTAGCAGCTCGTGGCTGTAGGCACGGTAATGTCATGCCACGACAAGCATTATCGCGCGCTCTGATTGGCTAAAATTACAAAGGGGATGATGATCCAAGCCGTAACGCGGTCGCCAGTTTGACACGTGCGATGGCCAAGGCCGAGGCCTCGATTGCGCCTGCCGTGCCAGCGCGCCAGCGCAGCCTGCAAAAGTACCGCGCCAAGAAGAAAGAGTCGCAGACGCAGCTGCAAGACAAGGTCATCCGACTCCGCGTGCACGTCGCGCAGCTCGAGGACCAGCTCACGAGCCATACGCTGGCGCTGCCGCCGCCGATGCCGACGTTCGCCGGCCTCGCCAACGTCGCGCGCGAGTTCTTTAGCGTCTTTGAGCACGGCTTTAGCGACCCCGGCCAGGCTGCATACAAGGATCAGCTGCATTTCCTGTACTGCACAACGTCGCCTGACTTTAGCTTCATGGGCGAGGTCACCATGCTTGTCGCCCATCACAAAGCATCACCCTTGGCTCAGACTTGGCATGCGTAGGCGGATGGCATGTCGATGCTCTTTCGGCAGTGGGGCTTCTACACCAAGGTCTTTGCGTCCTTCACGCACGTGTGCGACGGCGCCGAGACCATCGCGCTCACCGACGACGAGATCGTGGTCCAGGCCCGGACAACGCTGCACCTCCGACTCTCCCGCGCCTCGATTGCGACCATTTACCCAAACTTGATTGCGGTCAACGAGCCGCTCGTGCAGTCGCTCATTGGCAAGATGCTCCGCGTGCCCATGCACGCGCTCTTCTACATGTACAAGGACACGACCGCCGTCCACACGTTTACCGTCGACGCCGACATCACCACGGCCGCGATCACGCTGCTCGGCAACGTCTCGGACGCAGCGATAGCGCTCGAGTCGTCGCGCTACGAAGCGACCGCCAGGCTCAACTTGTGAGCGGAAAACAGAGCAGTGGCGCGCGCCGAAGCACAGTGAAACTGCGTTTTTTTGCAAATCCATAAAGTCACGTTATCATCTTGGGTGGACGAACGCGCGTGTGCGCGAGAGGGGTGGGTGGTTGGTCGCTTGCTAGCACATCGAAGGAAAAGCGCCTTGAAGATGCCCACGTCATCATAGTGCGACGTGATTGCTGAGCGGTAGCGTCATGGAACCTAGCAGTATGGCACTGATCGCCCATCAAGTCGTCCGAACCTCGACCTCATCATGCTTCACGCCATGCGCGATCCCTCCTACATGGCTGGTGGCTGCACTATAAGGTGGCTGCAATGCCATGTACGCTGTACGTCCACGGAGTGTGCTCTCGCGAGGTGGCTATCGTAGAGCTTTGCGAGCAAGGTGCAAGTTGAATTGGAAGGCGTCAGTGGCACGGACCAATCGGAGCCACCCGACATTTTGGACCGATCGCGCTAAGTTGAGCGTTTGTTACTCGCCAAAACATACTTTCGATGTTTCTGCAAGCGATCTTGGGCCGCACTCTGGACGAGCGGGAGGTGCGGTACCGCCAGCGCAGCCAGACCAACCAGCGCCGGTACCGCCAGCGCAAGAAGGCGGCGCATGCCCGCCTCGAGCACGACGTCGTCGCGCTGCGCTGCGCCAACGACGCGCTCACAAACGAACTCCGCTTGGCGCAGGGGGTCTGTGTCGTCCATGAACGCGCGACCCGCGTCGCGCACGGCTACTATAGCGCCTTCGAACACGGGCTGCAGGCCGCAACCATAGAGATGCAGCGCGCCTATTTGCGCAGCGCTATGTCGCCCAACCTCGTCGTCATGGGCGATACGCGGGTAGGAGTCTGCCTTCTCGCCTCCATATAAACTCATATAGTACATCGCAGGTCGACGGTGTAACCAAGCTCCTCGAGCAAGAGCACTTGTACACGACGCTCTTTCACTCACAACACTTGCACCTCGAACACGTCAACGTCGTCGTCGACACGGACGACGATGTCGTCGTCAAGACGATAGGGCTCCTCTCGCTACGGCTTTCGCGGCGCTCAATTGAGACCCTCTACCCAAGCCTGGTTGGCGCCGACGAGGGTGCTGTGCAGCGTCTCGTCGGGCGCGTGCTCCAAGTGCGCGTTGTGAGCCACTTTTACATCAGCAAGACAACGGGACTCGTCGAGGAGCTCGTGGTGGACGCCGACACGATGCTCGCGGCCGTCAACCTTCTCGGGGACATTACGCAGTCGCAGCTTGCGCTCCAGAGCTCGGCGCTGCGCCCAACCGGCGAGCTCGTCGTCGACAACTCGATCTTGGAGCTACCCTAGTCATTCTACATGTATGTATCGATCTTTCAATGCAACCTCAAACCGATGGTCTTACGTAACGGCGGCGATCCATCCTACCACGGGAAAGAGCATTGTTTTGGATGGCGCTTCCAGCACCGACCTTGGTGGGATGACGTACCGGTACATTAAAGTAACAGGTCCCGTGCGGGGTGAGCTGGTAGAAAACTTTTGAATGCGAAGCGTTGTTTACCGGTATTTGCGACGACGGCGCGTTGGCCTAGACAAAAGTCAACGCGCGACCTTTGCTACCCTGACTTTTCCGGGCCAACGCGCCGTCGTCGCTTGTTGCAGTCATCAATGTGGCATCGCACCTGGGTCATCTGGGTCACCTAGTTCTTCGTCATGAGTCGAGTTGGCCTCCGTCGATGAGGTCGCTGCGGTGGCTTGCTCACGCTTCGCGAGTCTTGCCTTCCTTCGGGTTTCTTGCTTCCTCTGCGCTTGCCGCTCCTGGAAGAGCTCCACCTCGTACACCGTTCGAGGCTCCACCTGCCTCCCATTAGGCCCCATGGTACTAGGAGGCGTCCTTGCCATGACGGTGGTCTCCGCACGGTTCCGCTGTCCGGATATTCAACGCGTGCTGAGAGGCTATATTAGGTGCGGCTATGAGGAAGAAAGTGATTAGCCCTGATAAGTGCGTCGTACTTAATAAACCGGGAGCAAGTATACAGTAATGCTCCACATCTGACAGCACTTAAAAGAGACTACAAAATCGCACTTGACAGGACATGTTCTGCGCAATGCGATTGGCTGAGACAACCTTAACGGCGTTTGATTGGACAAAGGTTCTGGAATTATAGCCAATGAGTTGTCCGTATAGAGACACGAGCCCCCTGGTATGCTGGTTGGCACCCCACGTAAAACGTTCCTGTTCCTGTACCAGCCTTTGAGAAGCCCACGATCGCGTCATCAAATTGTGATGTGATTGATGTGAGCTAGCGTCATAGAACCTTGTACATGGAACCTTGCCGCATGGCACTGATAGCACATCAAGTCGTCCGAACGTGGACCTCCATGTGCTAACACGGCTGGCGGCTGCACTTTATAACGAGAGGCTGCAGCATGTCCACAAACCGAGTTCTCGAGAGGTGGCTTTGATTACGCTTTGCGAGCAAGGGAGGCGTCAGTGGCACGGACCAATCGGAGCCACCCGACGGTTCGGACCGATCGTGCTATCTTGAGCGTTTGTTACTCGCCAGATCATACTTTCGATGTTTCTGCAAGCGATCTTGGGCCGCACTCTGGACGAGCGGGAGGTGCGGTACCGCCAGCGCAGCCAGACCAACCAGCGCCGGTACCGCCAGCGCAAGAAGGCGGCGCATGCCCGCCTCGAGCACGACGTCCTCGCGCTGCGCTGCGCCAACGACGCGCTCACAAACGAACGAACTCCGCTTGGCGCAGGGGGTCTGCGTCGTCCATGAACGCGCGACGCGCGTCGCGCACGGCTACTATAGCGTCTTCGAACACGGGCTGCAGGTCGCGGCCATAGAGATGCAGCGCGCCTATCTGCGCAGCGCTATGTCGCCCAACCTCGTCGTCATGGGCGATACGCGGGTAGGAGTCTGCCTTCTCGCCTCCATATAAACTCATACAGTACATCGCAGGTCGATGGCGCCACCAAGCTTCTCGAGCAAGAGCACTTGTACACGACGCTCTTTCACTCACAACACTTGCACCTCGAACACGTCAACGTCGTCGTCGACACGGACGACGACGTTGTCGTCAAGACGATAGGGCTCCTCTCGCTACGGCTATCGCGGCGCTCAATTGAGACCCTCTACCCAAGCCTGGTCGGCGCCGACGAGGGTGCTGTGCAGCGTCTCGTCGGGCGCGTGCTCCAAGTGCGCGTTGTGAGCCACTTTTACATCAGCAAGACAACGGGACTCGTCGAGGAGCTCGTGGTGGACGCCGACACGATGCTCGCGGCCGTCAACCTTCTCGGGGACATTACGCAGTCGCAGCTTGCGCTCCAGAGCTCGGCGCTGCGCCCAACCGGCGAGCTCTACGTCGACGATAAGATCTTGGAGCTACCCTAGTCATTCTCTTTCAATCCAACACCACACCGATGGTCATACGTAACGGCGGCGATCCATCCTACCACGGGAAAGACCATTTTTGCATGGAGCTTCCAGCACCGACCTTGGCGGGATGACGTACCGGTAACATTGTGGTGGCGTTGACCAAACCAGACACGGCAACATTAAAGTAAAAGACGCCTTGAAGAAGCCCCCGATCGCGTCATCAAATTGCGACGTGATTGCTGAGCGCTAGCGTTATGGAGCCTTGTACAATGGCACTGATCGCACATCAAGTCGTCCGAACCTCGACCTCCGTGTGCTACAATGGCTGGTGGCTGCACTATGAGGTGGCTGCATGTCCACGGACTGTGTTCTCGAGAGGTGGCTTTGATTACGCTTTGCGAGCAAGGGAGGCGTCAGTGGCACGGACCAATCGGAGCCACCCGACGGTTCGGACCGATCGTGCTATCTTGAGCGTTTATTACTCGCCAGATCATACTTTCGATGTTTCTGCAAGCGATCTTGGGCCGCACTCTGGACGAGCGGGAGGTGCGGTACCGCCAACGCAGCCAGACCAACCAGCGCCGGTACCGCCAGCGCAAGAAGGTGGCGCATGCCCGCCTCGAGCACGACGTCCTCGCTCTGCGCTGCGCCAACGACGCGCTTACGAACGAACTCCGCATGGCGCAGGGGGTCTGTGTCGTCCACGAACGCGCGACCCGCGTCGCGCACGACTACTATACCCTCTTCGAACACGGGCTGCAGGCCGCGGCCATCGAGACGCAGCGCGCCTATCTGCGCAGCGCCATGTCGCCCAACCTCGTCGTCATGGGCGATACGCGGGTAGGTGTCTACCTTCTCGCCTCTATCTAAACTCATACATCGCAGGTCGATGGCGCCACCAAGCTTCTCGAGCAGCTGCACTTTTACACGACGCTCTTTGACGCGCACCACTTGCGCCTCGAACACGTCAACGTCGTCGTCGACACGGACGACGATGTCGTCGTCAAGACGATAGGGCTCCTCTCGCTACGGCTTTCGCGGCGCTCAGTTGCGACCCTCTACCCAAACTTGGTTGGCGCCGACGAAAGCACGGTGCAGCATCTCCTCGGCCGTGTGATCCAAGTGCAAATGGTGAGCCACTTTTACATCAGCAAGACGACGGGGCTCGTTGAGGAGCTCATTTCGAGCGCGAATACAGTGCTCGCGGCCGTCAACCTTCTCGAGGACATTACGCAGTCGCAGCTTGCGCTCCAGAGCTCGGCGCTGCGCCCAACCGGCGAGCTCGTCGTCGACGACTCGATCTTGGAGCTACCCTAGTCATTCTATACATGTCCCTCGTCATTCTACGTGTTTAATCGATCTTTTAATCCAATACTGAAACCGGTGGTCGTACGTAACGGCGGCGATCCATCCTACCACAGGAAAGGACATTGTTTTGAATGGCGCTTCCAGCACCGACCTTGGTGTGCTATCGGGTGGCGCAAAGTTGGGCCCTTCGCGTCCAGTGGCCCGCCGACGACGCGCCCATGGACTCGATCGCGATCGATGTCACCGGCTTCTTCAGTCGCCCGCCGCCCGTCGATGGTGCATGTATGGCCGACGACGTCGTGCTCGAGACGCACGAGATCGAGAACCTCGAAGCGCATCGCAGCGGACTTTCGTACGTGGTCGAAGTGCCACTCTCGTTGGCACCATCCTATCGCCGGCCGCTGGTCGGCTACGTCGTCCAGCTGCGCGCAGTGTCTCCTACGTCGGTCATCGACTGCTTTGGTTCACCATCATGATGATGCGTGTGTAGTCCTTACAGTGGTCCTTGCTCCCAGTTCCTCCGGCGCATCGAGATCAGTACGAGCTGCCATGCGCCATCCCAGTAGTAGTATGATGATCATGGACGCTGCACTAGCCGTCGATACGACCAAGGACGTCGTGTTTGCAGCGCGGCGCGCCGGTCTCCGCGCCCTCTTGGAGCTTCTGCAGCACTACGCTTTGGATGTATACGTGGCGAGTCGCTGTGCCAGCGCCATTGTGCATCTCTTGCGCCATGGCGACGACGACGACGACAGCGGTAGCAGCGACGACGAGGCCGCGTCACGGGCGTCAAGCGACCTCCATGACTACGACCTTGTGCTCGACACGTGGCAAGTGCTCGTACGACGCATGGAGTCGTTCGTCGAGCACGTGGACCTTGAGCGCTGGGGCATTCGCGCAGGAGAGGCGCTCTACGCGCGGCTTACGCTCCTCGCCCCCGACACTGCTGCGAGTACGGCACGCTACAGTCGACGGTGTCTGATGCAAACGGTAGATGATCTGCAAGGAACCTTCGTGCGCTTCGTCACGGCGCTCATCAAGGCCGTCGACCGCTTCGAGAGCCACCACGGACTTGTTACGAGCGCCTGCGATGTGCTCGCGGCCCTCTTTGAGCACACGCGCAGTAGGCACCGAGAGAGCAACGGCTGTCGTAATACGCTTGTAGGTGTGCTTGTGAGCGTCGTCGGCGACCGCAGCGGCATTGAAGCCATCGTGGGTGCCATGCGCTTGAACCGCGAGAACCTCGAGGTCTGCCGCGCCGGCGCCCAAGTCCTCCTGCTGTGTTGCTTCGTCGACGGTACGACGCAGAAGTAGGATCGCACGTATGATCCATGGGCTAGTGACACTGCAACACGCAGCCAAGCAAGAGGGCCTCTTACCGCTGTGCCAAACGACGCTCGCCAGCGCCGTGCTAGGTACAAGGGTCGGGGCTTGGCCACCAGAGCTCATCGGCCGATAGAGGAGAACACCGCCGTCTTCGACCTCATCACGTGCCTTGAGCTCATGATGCAGAACTGCGGAATCCTCTCGAGCGCCAACGCGACGCTGGCGCGCATGACGTACCCGGATGGGCGGTTGCGATGATCGTATGCACGGACGCGGTCGCCAACGGTGTGGGCGGGAAGCGGCGGGAGGTGGCGGCCATGACCATCACGCGCTTCTTCCGCCACATCGTCTCGCGCCGACGCATGGGCTCCGGGTCCATGAGCCTCCTGGCGGTTCTTCACGCTGTCGTTGCGCGCGACGCGGTCGATGAGTTTGTCCCACTCGACCGTAAATAGTGTTACACACTTTGTGGGACAAACGTATCTCCCGTAATTTGCCGTCTTTTTGCCGTCTTTTGGAAAATGCAGAGCAGTGTCAACCAGAAGCTCGCGACGGACTTTGTCGACGCCGCGTACATTCGCCAGGGCAGCGACGCGCTCAAGAGCCACGAGAAGAAGCTCACGGCGCTCCTCGCCCAGCGCAAGCTCCCAGAGGACGGCTGGGACGACCTCAGCATCCAGGTCTTGCTCAACGACTTGGCCCAAATGGACAGCAACAACTTTGCCCACAACGCAGGCGCGGGCGAGCGCGAGGCCCGCGTTGCGAGCAGCCTCGTGCGCAATCGCTGCTTCCACCTCGCCCACGGTGTCGGCCGATCGGGCGACATCTGCGCGGTCCAGCCCAAGGCCGCAGGATCCTCGCTCCTCGTGCAGCTCACCAACTGCCTCGTCCTCGACATGCTCCACCTCGCTGGTAGGCGCCGCATTCCATGTAGCGACTTCATAGTGTAACTAGGCATCAAGAATGCCAAGAGCGCAATCGTGCTCCCCGTGGCCACGGGCATGGCACTGCTCTTTGCGATGCTGACGCTGCAGGCGCAGGCGCGCGTGCCAGGCCGTCCGCACACCAAGCGCTACGTGCTCTGGCCGCGCATTGCCAAAAGTCATGCTTCAAGTCCATGGTCACCGCCGGTACAATTGCCAGCTGTCAACTTTGTGGTTGCTGTCTGCGCACGTAGGCCTCGAGCCCGTTGTGATCGAGAACGTCTTGGACGGCGACGAGCTGCGCACGGACCTCGCAGCGCTTGAAGCCAAGATGCGCGAACTCGGGCCCGAGAACATTCTGTGCGTGCTCTCGACCACGAGCTGCTTTGCGCCGCGCGGCTACGACCGCGTCGACGAGATCGCGCAGCTCTGCCGGCAATACGATATTGGTGCCACTTCCTCACCACTTGCTCCATGTTCAATATGCATTGTACAACTAGGGCACGTCATCAACAATGCCTACGGACTCCAGTCGTCCAAGTGCACGCACCTCGTGAATCAAGTACGTATTTATTGAACGCTAGAGAACGACGACGAGGCTAGGGTTGCGTAGGCATTTCGGCTCGGGCGCGTCGACGCGTGCATCCAGAGCACGGACAAGAACTTTCTCGTGCCCGTCGGTGGCGCCGTCATCTCAGTCACCTCAGGCCTTTGTACAAGCGATCGGCAAGATGTACCCAGGTCGATCGCATCCCATCCTCCTCCTCCTCCATGGCCATGCGTCATGACGCTGCGTGTAGGCCGCGCGAGCAACGCGCCAGCGCTGGACCTTTTCATTACGATGCTGCACCTTGGCCGACGCGGGTACAAGGCGCTTCTGGACGAACGCAAGCGCCTCGTGCCCTACTTTTCCGCGGCGCTCACGTCGGTCGCGACGGCCCACGGCGAACGCGTCCTCGTCACGCGGCACAACGATGTACACATTGTCGACACGTCCGTCCCCAGCGTCCGACCGAATCTTGTGTAGATTTCGTTTTGCTTGACATTGAGCCACGTGGGCGGCAACGACGCGACGTTCCTCGGCTCGATGCTCTTTTCGCGCGGCGTCTCGGGCACGCGGTACCCATATTGCTCTGTAAACCTAGTGCGATGCCCTCTGACGCTAGCGTCGTCACCGGCACATCGCGCGCGACGATCGTGGGCCACGCGTTTGAGGGCTTTGGCGCGCACTCGGCGACGTACCCGACCGCGTACCTCTCGGCGGCCTGCGCGATTGGCATGACCCAAGACGTACGAGACTCGATATTTCCACACAAAAGTATCAAGTTGATACAATGATAGGAAATCGACGTCTTCATCGCGCGGCTCAACAAGACTCTCGGCGACTTCCACGCCAAGTCGGCCAATGCTCTAAAGAAGAAGAACGCACCGAACGTTGTCGTCTAGCTTCTATTACGCAACTCGGATTACTTCTTCTTGTTGGCCTTGGACGTCTTGGTCGCCTTCTTCTCGTCGCGGCGGATCTCGACGGCCCACTCTTCCGCCAGCGCGTCGGCCATCGCGTCAGCCGCCGCG
This sequence comes from Saprolegnia parasitica CBS 223.65, assembly GCF_000151545.1. NCBI lineage: Eukaryota > Oomycota > Saprolegniomycetes > Saprolegniales > Saprolegniaceae > Saprolegnia > Saprolegnia parasitica. The sequence continues at coordinate 243,042 of NW_012156404.1, forward strand.
GCCGCGTCCAGCTCTTGCCGGCCCTTGGCCCCCGCGACCGCGCGCTCCGTGAACGTCTCAATGTACTTGCGGCACTCGACGACGCGCGGGTCCTCTTCGCCAAACACCTCGGTGTACAGGCTCAGCACCTTTTGCTCGTACGCGAGCGCCTCGCGGAAGCCGCCGACGAGCACGCACGCCATGGCCATCGCGTGGAGGGTCCCGGCGGCCTGGAGACGGTCGAGCTCGCCGCGGCGAAGCGCCTCGCGGTGGCACGTGAGCGCGAGCGCAACGTGGCCCACGTCCTGGCACATCATGCCGAGCTTGTAGTATAGGACGCTCGTCTCGGGGTAGTGCGGGCCGGCCGCGACCTCGAGGATCTGGATCGCCCGCGTCATGTGCGCGACCGCCTGCGCCGTCTCGGCGTTCGCGTGCATGTACAGCGCGAGGTTGGCGTGCGCGAACGCCGTGTCGTAGTAGTCGAGGCCCTTGAGCTGCGAGTAGAGGCCAAGCGCGCGGCGCTGGGACGCGATCGCGCCCGGGACGTCGCCCGCGTGGTAGAGCGCCGTGGCCGTCGACGCGCACACGAGCGCCGCGTCTTCGTGGCTGCCGCCGCACACCTGGTAGAGCAGCGACGAGGCGTCCTGGAGCATCTCGTACGCCGGTGCGAGCACGCCTTGGCTGAGGAGGTACCGGCCGCGCTCGATGAGCGACGCAGCCTGCACAAACGCGTGGGCGGGCGCCGACGTCTTGACGACCGGCACGACGCCCGTGACGTCGTCGGCCGCGAACGGGTACTCGGCGTCAAAGTTGTACTGGCGGCTCGCCACCTGCCAGCCGAGGCGCTGGCACACGCGGCGGAGGAGCGGCGTCTTGTGCGCGCGCACGAGCTCCGGCGCCTCCTTCTTGCCCTTCTTGGCCTTCTTGGGCGAAGCCGCCGGCCAGAAGCGGAGCGTGTAGCCAAAGCGCGTCTGGACATCGGCCGTGAGACGCGCCCAGAGCGACGTCGCATCGAGGTCCGGGATCGCGTCCGGCGAAAGGCTCAAGGCCGCGACGTTGGCCGTCAACGCTTCGATGGTTGTGGCCGTCGTCGGGCGCGGCGCACCAAGGAGCGCGTTGAGCACCTGGAGGAGGACGCTGCCGGGCGTCGTGCGCAACCACGGGTGCGACAGAAAGAGCTGCGACACAATGTGCTTGAGCGAGCGCGCAATCATCTCGACCTCGAGGATCTCGGCCACGTACTTGGACACGTGCGGTTCAAAGCTCGCGCAGAGCGACGCGATCTTGCCGAGGTACCGGAGGTTGATACCGCACGCGTGGAGCATGTCGGTCAAGGCGGTACCGTCGACCGGGTACATGGCGCCGCGACGGAGGTCGGCCACGAACGCCGGAATCACCATCGTCTGGAGGTACGCCGCCGCGTCCTTGGCGACCGCCTCGTCGTCCGCCGCAATCGCCGCGTCCGTCGACGACGCATACGGCATCAGCACGTTCGCGTTGAAGCGCAAGCTCGCAGCCTCCACTTCCTCGTCATCCGCCTTGGCTTCGTCCTCCTTGGCTTCGTCCGCCTTGGCTTCGTCCGCCTTGTCCTCGTCGGTGGTCTTCTTGGCCGCTTGCTTGGCCTGGTTGGCCTTCCAGCGCGCATAGAGCTGGACGAGTTCAGGGCGGAGGAGCGCCGTGTACTTGCCAGCGTCCGCGTCCGCGAGGAGCGACGCGCGCGACGCCTCGGTCACCGTGTCGCTCTCGGGGTTGTAGAACGTGTAGTCCTTGGGCGTGATGCGGACCAGGTCCAGAATGTAGTGGCGGTTGTCCGAGCCGAGAATGCCCTTGGCCTCAACGGGGCCACAGAGCGCGACGGGCGCCGAGCCGGCCTCGCCCGACGGCGCCTCGTCGCTGCCACCGGACGGCGCGACCGTGCGCTCGGCAAGCAGCAGCGTCTCGGCCGCCTTTTGCATCATCGCATGCATCTCGGGGTTGGACGCGATCGTCTTGCCGCCGTCGACCGAGCCGTACACGAGCTTGGAGGCAGCCTCGCCCTGGAGGATGCCAGGGATGATGCTCTGGCCAATGATGCGCACGCCGAGGTAGTCGACGACGACGGTCGCGAGCGTGTGGAGGCCCGTGACGTCCGCGGCGTTGTAGGCCTTGACGCCCTGGAGGTCGTGGTTGGCCGACGAGTACGCGTTCTCGTGGTTGTTATCCGCGTCGGTGGCCACGTGCTTCTGGCCCTCGACCGCGCGCGAAAAGAAGATGTGGTTGTACACGTACACAAAGGCCGACTCGTCGTCCATCGGGTTGATGGCCGGGATCGTGCCGTCGACGATCGCGATCGCACCGGCCGTCGCGGCGTCCGCAAACTCGGCCATGATCTTGAAGAGCACGCGCGACCGCACAATCTGCTCGCGGAGCGTCGCGTTCGGGAGCTCGCGCGCGCATTGGTACTCTTCGTTCCAGTCGCGGATGACGCCACGCTCGTCAATGCCGACGCTCAAGTCGTCCTGCGCGCGGTTGGCGTCGAATGCATGCGCCGAGTCGTTGACAGGCGTCGTCCAGACCAGCGACTGCGCGCCGGCCGAGGCCTGCACCATGGCTTCGACCGACGAGGCACCGGCCGTCGCCCACGCCGCCGCCACCGCAAGCAGCTTCGCATACTGGGCAGCAAAGACGGGCGACGCGGCCAAGAGCACGTCGAGGAGCAAGTGGTGGTGGCTCGCGACCGGCCGCGGGTCGAACGACGTCTTGGTGCTCTTGTTGATGTAGAACCCGGCCACGTGCGCCGTGATCTGGTGCACCGAGCCGTCCGTGAGCGTCACTTCAAGGTACGTGAGGTCACCAGCGAGCTTGCGCGGGCCCGGCGGCGGGTTGAAGCCCGAGACAACGATGCTCTCAATGCACTTGGGCAACGTCGCGTCCAGCGGCGTTTCCTCCGGCGTCGCATGGTTGTTGTTGTTGGCCTTGGTGTCGGCCTTCTTCTTGCCCTTGGACTTTTTCGGCTGCTCCTTCTTTGCCGCCTCCGTCGCCTTCTTGGCACCATTGAGCGCGACGGGCTGGTACAAGGTCTCAAGCGACGGCTCGACGGGCACGACGAGGCCTTCGAGCTTGCTGTGAATGTCCTTGAGCAGCTTGAGCTGCTTGTCTGTTTCTTGCTTGGGCGTGAGCTTCTTCTCTTCGATCGTCTTCTTGGGCGCGAGCGCGGTAGCCGACTGCGGGATCGGCGGTTGGCCATGATGTCGCGGAAGCGGCGGACCTGCGCGCGGACCTTCCGGACGTCGTATCGGTCGTGGATCATGCGCACGTTGAACGACGTCGTCGTCTCGTCCCACGCCGCGAGGTAGTCGCCCAACTCGATAAAGTCGTTGAGCGGAATCCTACGTGTCATTGTCAGTGCAAGCCGCTGCATTGCACACCATACCATTGGTTGTCCGGGATTTGCAGCTCCAAGTGGTAGCACGTGTGGTGGGCCAAGACCGGGAACTCGGCGATCATTTGGCGCAGCGTCATGACCGTGTCGAGCGGGCTCACGTGCTCGAGCACGATGCTGTCCTTGGCGCCGGGGCCTTCTACGTGCACGGAGACCGTGGACGGCTCGTCGACTTGCGGGGCGGGGACGACGGTAGTGGCTTCGGTCATGGCTTCTCCCATTAGGTTACCGAAGCGTGGCGACGTTTGCAAAATAAACCACAAGCCCACACCACCGCTCCGCCGTGTACTGGGGCGCCTACCCGACACGAGGTGCCCGGGAGCTTCAAGTTGCATTTTTTAACCTGTGCTTACATTTCCTTCAATATCAGTACGGTTTTTAAAAAGGGAAGGGGATCGACGATGACGCAATACACCTTAGGAGATACGGAGAACGGATATGGGCGTCAATTGCCGTCTTTGGAGCCCGCGCCATTTTTATGTCGTGCCCACGAACCTTGCGTTTCGTATGTAATTTTGAAGAGCGAATCGTGACGGGAATCTGGTTTTCCTAACCGACCTTGATCCACATCAACCGGAGGATTGTTCCATGAGCTTCAGAAGATACGCCAGACCAGCCGACACTTCGAGAAGGACGCCGTCGACGACAAAGCAAAGCTGCCACGAGACCCACGGACGCCAAGCGGTGATGGCCAAGCCCATGCACCCGACTCGCGGTAAGTCTTGCTGGCTGACGCGAGGACCATGGCGCGCCTACCGCCGCCTACAGCAATGGCCGTTGGCTGACAGCTTGCTCGTGCGACCGCAACCGTGCGTTGGCGACTACAAGAAAACTGTGTGCCTCGAACGACTGCCAGCTTGGCTATGGCGCGACGCTGCTTCAAAGGCTTGGTTTTGCTACAGCACGTCAAGCCCCACTGTCTTGGCCATCAAGCTCTCGTCACGTCGGTGCAATAGGCGCCGGCCTACGTCGATCGACGCACAGCGATGCTGGCACAAGTAGGTCGGAGCGTCTCCACGCATTCGCTTTTCGCCCATAGGAGCGCACATGTTCAGAGCTATGGCCATGTCAGAGCATATTAGCCTCCGCCATGTTGTACGGCATGGACGCGAGTCGCCCGTAGAATGCAACGAGCCAAAGCATTATTAACCCACGGACGCTGGGCTTGATTTGCCTCGGGTCCCGCCTTCGCTTGCGCATAGTAATGCGACTTGGTTAGCTCTCTCCGTATCGACGGCTGGTGCAGCTGGTACGAGCTTGCGGCATGAGGCATGAGCTCTCGATCGTGCTGGGAATCCAGCCGTGAATCTCTCTGTCGCGGTGCGAGTCTGTTTGACACGCCGTATGCGGCGCTTTATCCGGATCCGCCACATCCAATCAAACGAGGTCTCGGCCAGAAGCAATGGCGCCGAGCAAGAAGAAGTCCAAGCTGCGCAAGGTGCCGATTGGGCCGCCGCCTGTCAAGAGGTGCGTGGACGAATGGATTGCGTCATCATCTTATGCTGCATGTAGCCGCCGGCGCGCCCGCGAGATCACAACAGAGTTCCACCGCGTGACCCACGAGCTTAATCGGCTCCAGGACGCGACCAAGGACGACGAGGCCAAGGCGCGCCAGGCAGAGCTCGAGCAACGGCTCAAGGACCTCGGCGGTCGTCAAGTGTACCAAGACGCGAGCATTCTCTCGACGAGCTTTCATCGCACGAGCAAGTGGGTCTTCTCGCTCCTCACCAAGTTCGGCCTCCGCCCGGGCAAGAAGCAGCCGCCGCTCGAGGTACTCGAGGTCGGCGCCATCAACACGCAGCTCCTCGTGTGTCCGTGGCTCAACGTGCAGGCGATCGACCTCATCGCGCGCCACGCCAAGATCCAGCAGCTCGACTTTTTCGACGTCCCGTTCACAAAGACCTTTGATGTCGTGGTCTCGAGCATGGTCATCAACTGCGTCCCGACGCCCGAGAAGCGAGGTCTGTCACCGCCATCACATCGGCTTCTCACACTAAAATAGGCGAGATGCTCCAGCGTACGTGGCGCCACCTCAAGGACGACGGCCACTTCTTCCTCATGTTGCCGCTGCTCTGCTTGACCAACTCGAATTACATGACGGTCGATCATTTCGAAGCTATCTTGACGCGCGTGGGTTTCGAGATCCGCGAGAAGAAAGAGACGCCCAAGATTGCGTTCTTCTGCCTCCGCAAGGTGCCCGCGACGGCCGTGCCGCCTGGCACCTTTCAGCACAAGACGCTGCGGCCAGGTCCGAAGCGCAACGATTTTGGCGTCGCGATATAACTCAATCTCAAAACAGCGTGGGTTGATACGAGTCTAATTCAATGAGTCCCCTTGGTCTGCCCATTGGTAGTCTGGTCGCGTGGTTCTGGTGCTCACATCTGGTCAGCGATCCGCGCTCAGAGTATTACACGACGTGCACTGTCGACGCAGCCGTTGACGCCGCCGACGCGATCCAACGAGGTGCATAGACCCGAGCACCACGTGCTTTCTGTCAAAAAGGCCATCGGGTGAGTAATTGAGATCGATTAAGTGCGAGGCTGGATCTCTCGCCGTTGACGATAGGACCCACCCAACGTCCGTCCATGGCGACTCGACGACAGTCCAACGTCTGCCACAGCCCAATCGAACGAGCTAATCAAGCAAGGTCGACCAAGTGTACGTGCCCACTCTCATTTGTAATTCGACAGGTAGAGAGTCGCATGCTATTCCTTCCTTCCACATCATTTTTAACATGGTTACGCTGTGAGAGCAGCGTGAAGATGGTAGGTATAAGACCTCCTGAGGTAAGTCTCTTGCTTTGCGGACCTACACTTGTCCAGAGGCAGGCGCCACCCAAACGCTGGCCCCAGGCCCATAATAAAAAGCTTTTTGGTGGAACGAGCTCAAATACATCCAATTCCAATAGCAACGTCGCATAGAGTACAGCAATAGCGTCGTGTGAGACCATATTGGCCCTGGATACCGATATACGTACAGCGTGCTTGGTGGCCAGCTTGGTGCAGAGCATGGTGGCTACTTCCCAAAAGTCGAGGTTGCAAACGACGACGACGTTTTGGTAGGCCCCCCACGACGCACCACGTGCAGCCCGACTAAGTGCGTGTCAAAGGTACAGAGCAGCCGGCGACGAGGTACACAACGGGAGCAGCACGATTCCCAGGTCCAGGCGACGACGATGCGCCTCCGAGAGCCCTCAACGTGGAGGAATATTGCGCTCGTGCTTGGCCTCCTCCTTGCGACAGCCGCGGCCGACGGCTGCAGCGTGGCCAAGACGACGCTCACAGCGCGTTGCGGATTTGTCGTCTCGTCGCCCGACAACAAGCGCGTGTGCGCCTACGACCCATCGAGCTGCAAGCCAATCATCAAGACCGACACGTGCGCCGGAAGCGACGGCAACCAATATGGCAACTTCACGTACTGCCCGCTTTCCCGAGGCGGCCATGCCTCATTATCGCCGTAGGAACTACCTCTGGCTGTGTTCGTACAGCACGTCCCAGTGCCAAGACGTCTCCAATAGCGTCTCCGATACATTCAACAAGGTCTACAGCGACAACCAAGAGACGTACAAGAACGCAGTCTTCTTCAATAACGCCAAGAGCATCCAGGAAACCGGTCTCTTTTGCTACGACGCGTCGTCCAAGCAAGAGCTCGGCGCCGTCGTGATCGCGAGCTCCCGCCACTGCATTTACGACACCAGCTGCAACGTCGCGCCGTGGACGGACGCCACCAAGGCCGTCGATATCGTCAACGACTACTACACGGTCAACTCGTCCATGGTGCTGAGTGGCCTCGGGATCACGGCGCTTGGGCCGGACCTTGCCTCGGACTTCAACAAGAACAACACCTACACCAACCTGTGCGACACGGCGCATCAACCACGATGCGACTCACGTGCATCGGGGTAGGGACTTGACCAAGAACCAGCTCACAGATCTCGCCAGCACCAAGTTTCCCAGCTCGCTCATGGTCATGTACGTTGGCAGTAGTTGTCGCCATGGCAAGGGTAGAAAAACTGCGTTTAGGGACGTCTCTCAAAACAACCTGACGTCAATCGCCAAGATCCAAGCTACAAATCTCAATGCGCTGTGCGCTCGACCAAGTGATTATTCCATGCAGAGACTCACTGTCACGCGTAGGCGCGCATCGTCCAACGCCATCACGAGCATTGGCGAGCTACCGTCCGGGCTATGGAGCCTGTACGCAACTCTCGTTGTTTTCAAGACCGCGTCTCATGCATGACACACCTAGTGTCCTCGAGTTCAACCAGATCACGACGCTGGATGCATCGAGCCTCCCGCCGCAGCTCATCACCTTGTATTGCGTTGCAGCGTCGTCGTGAAGTTGACGTTGCCGTTAGAAACCTCTTCAGCAATCAGCTCGCGTCCGTGCGCGGCAGCTTTCCGTCGAGCTTCAAGAACCTGTGCGTTCACGTCGTGCATCATTATGATAAAGAGTCGAGTAGGATCCTGCCAGGCAACAAGCTCACGGCGTTCCCGGCCGAGTCGCTGGGCGCCAACCTCGAGCAGCTGTAGGGCATTCTTCGTTGGTGCAGTTTTCTCATGCGCCTCTTGGGTAGCGACCTCGGCTTCAACCAGCTCGCTACGATGCCGGACCTCTCCAAGCTCGGAAAACTCGCGATTCTCAAGCTCCAAAACAACGCTCTCACGTCGCTCGGCACGTTCCCAAGCAACGTGACGACCATGTACTCTTCTCTTTAGCATGTCGGACCAGACCTCTCAATTGCGCGTGCGTAGCCTTGCCGGGAGCAACAAGCTTGCGTCGTTTCCGACAAACCTGCCGTCCAGTGTCCAAGCAATGTACATCATGCTGCTGGTGTTCTTTTGCTAAATGCGATACTCCATCCTGCGTAGCGACCTCTCGTTCAACAACCTCGCATGGCAGCTCGCGCCCCATCTGCTGCCGCTCAACGTCACCAATCTGTACGCGCATGGAGGCACCGATCTTCTTTTTCTGAGTGCCACGAGTAGAAACCTGTCGGGGAACCCGGTCACGGACGGCTTTCTCAACGCGTCACTGTTGCCGTTCCAGTTGAAGTCGCTCGACCTCACATCGTGCGGCATTGTCTCGATCGTTGGCGATTTCCCGCCGCAGCTCACGCGCGTGCATCTCCGTGGGAACCCGATCGCGTCGTTTCCGCTGTCGACCGCGACCGCAACACTCTTTCGCGCGATCCCCAATGGCCTCGTGCTGCCCGATCAGATCTTGTCGCTCAACTGCTCGACGTCGTCGCAGCTCAAGCTTCTCGCGGGCAACTCGACGGTCGTGTTTTGCCCCGATGCGACGTACATTGCGGCGGGAAGCGACGTCGTCTCGTCCAGTACGTCTCGATCTCCCATTGCGAAACCATGCAACCTTTCTCGTAGGCAAAGGATGGTTTTTCGGCGTCGGCGCCGGCGTCGTCCTCGTCGTCCTTGTCGCGGTCGTCGTCTTGTATCGCAAGCGGCTCGTGCGCTCCAAAGCGCTCTCCAAGCTCCTCGAAGATTTCGCGTCCAACCGGTCGCGTCAAAGCAAGCTCGACTCGATGGCGGGCTTTGAGTTTACAGCGACTCCCGGCATCGCCGAGTCGGCCGCGGGTCTCTCGCGCTTTGAAACGGGTACGACGTGTCGCGTTGCTGGTAACGTGGACGAGAACGTTGTAGATTTGCTCGAGAGCGACCTCGCCGAGCACCGGATTCCGCTCAACGACGTGCAGATTCTAGGCCCGCTCCATGGCAAGCACAAGAATGCGTCCGTGCCAGGCACCATGATGCTGTACAAGGCCGAGTTTGACGGCCGCCTCGTCGTGCTCAAGACGCTCATGACCGACACGCACGCGGCCGGCGCGCTCGCGGCCCAAGCCGACGCGTTCCTCGCCGTCATTACGCTCCGCGCGCGCTTGGACCACCCAAACATTGTCACCTTTATCGGCGCCGTCTGGAGCAGCAATCTGCGCAAGGGCATGCTTGGGTTTGGCTTTCTCTCCGAGCACATGGCCAAAGGTGACCTCGGACGCCTCCTCACGCTCGACCAGTCGCGGTCGTCGGCCGAGCGGCTCTTCAAGTGGATGCCGCGGAGCTCGAACGCGCTCCCGAAGCTCTCGCTTGTTAGTGACATTGCGCTCGCGATTGTGTGTTTGCACTCGTTTGCGCCGGCGATCATGCACCGGAACCTCCACGCACGCCATGTGCTCTTGACCAACGACTATGTCGCCAAGCTCAGCGGGTTTCGGCCGCAGGACGCCGAGCACGAGCCGCCGCGCTTCGTCCCCGACCGGCTTTTAACACCGCCCGAAGTGCTCAAGGGTGAGGAGTGGACCGAGAAGGCCGACATTTACGCCTTTGGGATTCTCATTTGCGAAGTCGACTTGGGCCACCACCCGTATGCACACACGATCAAGAGTGGCGACGCGGAAGACGCGAGCCAGCAGATTGCGACGCTGGTCATGGCCGACTTGCTCCAGCCCACGTTCTCGGTCGAGTGCCCGATTGACGTGCAGGACGTGGCCAAAAAGTGTCTTGCCCACTGCGCCGAGGACCGTCCATCGGCCGTACAAATGGAGTACTGGCTGCGCAAGCTGCGCTTGTCGTACTAAGATATCGCTATATAGTATACGTGTGCTCTGTCGTGTTGAGCTACGATTGGAGGCGTGGTGCGGGCGTCGGTAGATCGCGGCTGCCGCGTCGAGTCAACCTGGTGCGAGAAGCCACGACTGCGTGCAAGCTACTCGAACCGTAGTACGCGCGTCAACTGTACCTACAGGCACCCCCCGGTGGCTAGTCGTCGCGCCCTCTGCAACTGAGAAAGCCTCTTGCGACGAGTCACGAACCAGGCGCTGTCCCTGTCGCTTCCGCGCAACCAAGCACACACGACACCGTACCGCAAGGCTCTTCTAGGCACCTCCCGTGCATGATGAAGCAGACACGACCTGCCCACGATACATGAGATGGCTCAACGGCAAACGGCAATCTCCCATTATTGGTCACGGCAATTTTCGTTCAAATGGTTGAACCTCGCGGATCGCCATCCAGCGACGCACCCACGGGTGATGACGAAAAGGGTTGTCGGTGCGCCCGACGACACCATGGAGCTCCGCGGACGACGCAGTCTGCTCTCTGCTCGGCGGGGTTTGTATCGTATACAAAGAAGAAGAAGAAGAAGCGTACTACTACCTGGCCCAGCTCGCTGACCTATTTCCTGGGCCGCGTTGGCCTGTCGAGGCGAGTAGCCGGCATTCTGGGAATCGCCCCAACATCCAAATCAAAAAATATTATTTAAAAAAAGAAGCCGCGCCGAGGAAAAAAAGACGCGGGATCAGATGCCGCGCGCGGCGGACGCTGGCATTTCCAGATTGGCGGCAAATGGAGTACCCGAGCATTGAGCTGAGCGCCGGTGACCTCGCCAAGCACTTTCGCAAAACGAGTGCGTTCGCCAAGGAGGCCATGGCGACGACCGTGAGCAGCCACAAGAGCCTCGAGGCCGACGGCTACAAGATGACGATGGACAAGCACGGGTACCGGTGCTACCAGCGCGCGACGCCGACGTCGCCGTTCGAGGAGTTTTTCATCCAGGGCACGTGCGATACGACGCTCGACGAGCTCGCGTATGGGCTCTACACGCCGACGACGCACGCGCACCGCGTCGTGCTCAGCTTGCTCTACAAGTACGACTTTCTCGACGGCGCGATCTTGCAGACCGACATGGCCAAGACGGACGACGACCCGTTCCGGTGGTTTGGCGTCAAGTACGCGCGTGTGCATCTGCCGCTGCCCGTGCACACGGTCTTTCAGCCGCGCGACACCGTGTACGTCGAGGTACGACATGCCATCGCGTTGCGTCAATCCGATCGAAAGAATTTGCATAGCAATCGGGCACGCGCCTCGACAGCAACGGCAACCGGACGCTCTTCCAGGTGCGGCACACGATCGAGTCGAAAGCGTTTCCGCCCTTTCCGCACGTGGTCCGGTTCCAGTACCAGCTCGGGTTTCTCTTCACCGAGCTCCCGAACGGCAGCGTCCAGTTTACGATTCTCGGCCACCTCAACCCGATGGGCAACATGCCGGCGTGGATCTACAACAAGCGCACGTCGCAAAAGTACTATGCCAACGTGACCATCTTCTCGGAGCTCGCGCAGATGCGCCGGCTCATGGAGTCGCCGCGTGTTCGGTCCGTGCGTGCCAAAGACCGGTAGACACTTCGTTGTTTGTTGGCAGGACGCGCCTCAATACTCTGTCGTACTAGCTCGACGCAAAAGTGCGCGACCTGTCCGTCGTTCTCGAACCGCTGGTGCTTTTGCCGAACGTGTGGCCAGGTACACTTCACCTTCCAGATGTCCACTACGATCGGATATGGTTCTTATGGATCGATCAGATTACCTGCACGAAATGCGTTGTCGTGATTCCACAGCCGCTGCAAAACGTGCGACCGATGGGCCGGTTCAGCCACCTCGCGTCCGTCTCGGACCACAACAAGCACATTGGCCACCCGATTGTCAAAGCGACGTACTGCAAGACGTGCTTTACCTCGACGCGCCTCCGGACACCGCGGCTCTCGCTCAACGGCGGCGGCACGCTCTCGTCCACCTCAAGCCGCTACGCGTTTAGCCCGTCGACGCCAACCGCCGACGAGCTCGACGAGCCGTCCCGCCCTTGTACGACGCGGCTTCTTCCATGTCTCGGCCTCCCACACACATCTGTATGTCATAGCGTCCTGCACACATGCGTCGTTCGCTGACCGGTCGCAAACCTTCGAGTGCGACTCGCCGCTCTCAGACATTTCGTCCGCGTCGTCGACCAAGTTTCGCAGCAAGAGCGCCGGCAAGCCGTACGGCTGGGGTAGACAACCGTCCTAACGACGTGGTTTCAGACGCTCATGCCTTGCGTTCTAGAGGGACCGTCCGAGTACTATGGTCGCGCCAAGTCAGATGCGACGCTCCTCCACTCGCTCAACCCGTCGTTCGGTACAGTGACTGCGCGTGCTTCGTGAAGCTCACCTGTCTGTCTGTCTGTCTAGGCTCGGTAGAACGGGAACGATATCTGCACACCGCGAGTTCCGAGCCGTCGTTTGACACGGCGCTCTTTGCGTCCCTGCAGTACCAGCGCCACCTTGTCGAGGAGATGCAGCTGTCGCTCGCGGCGCACCACAAGTCGCTCTCGGACCGGGGGCAGCGCGCAGTCGGCGGCCTTGTTTAGCGTCGGTTGTTTTTGATAAGGGTTTAGTGGGTTATAACGTGTTGTTGCGGACAAGGTCGAGCACGGCTTGCAACGAGTTGTGGTGGTTGTACGCAGCGAGCGCGGCGCGGAGACCGTCGCCGTAGGCCGGGCTCGGGTCGTGCAGCAGGTGGTAGACGTAGCAGCCACGCAGCGTCGCGCGGAAATTGCCCGGCGCGCTGGTCACGTTCATGTACTCGAGGTAGAGATACGCGAGGAGCTGGCAGACGCCTTCCTCCACCTACCAAGTTCCGTCGTCACTACAACGTGCAGGCGTATATACCTGTGGCGACAAGTGCGATGGGAAGCCCGGGTGTAGCTTAAAGTACGCATGCGTCGCTTCGTGGGCCAGAATGTGCGCGGTCATGTCGTACGGCAGTCCGTGCAAGATCAAGATCGCATTCACCCGCCGATCGCCGAGCTGCATGCGCTCCGTGGCCCCTCGGTGGGCAATGTGCTGGATGTAGCGGACCTATCATAGCTGTAGACGTCATGCTCTACCGTGCCGATGACGCACCTCGGAGAGACAGACGCCGTAGATGGCAGGCGCCTTTGCGTCGCGGGGTAAGTTGGCGTGGTGGTCGTGCGTGTGGGCGTTGAGTGTCTCAAAGTCCACGAGCAGCACGGGTAGCTACACACGCAGATGTTACCGGTTCAAACGTAAGCGCAATGCAAAGGGCTACTGCGGGCAGGTGCATGCCGAGAGACGCCAAGAACGACCAGACGTGGGCGACGACGGGTTGCACCTGCAACGGCATTAGAATGAAGCGTCTCAAGCGTTCTACCTCGGACGTGTCGAGGATAACGGTGTCGGCGCACTCCGAACAGAGCTTGCGGCCGTCACGGAGCGACTCGAACCGACGATGGCTCGCCGTCGGCTACTGCCGACATGAAATAGTATTCCATTGTGGATGGTATGCACCTCGATGCGCTTGCAGCTGCAGCAGCGGGCGCGTTGATCATGGAGGCCGCAGTACTTGAGGCGCCAGAAGGGCATCTCGCGGTACACAATATGCTGGCTCGTGTTCATCGGGAGGAGCTCGCTGCAGACGTCACAGCTAGTGCGTCCATGCAGCAAAGCTTCGACGCGGACGACGCTCGTACCGAGGATGGAAGAGCTCTTGGAAACAGGCGGCATGGTACGGCTCGGCCTCGTGCACCTGAAAGCGCGTGTTGGCCTCGAAGACGCGCTGGCACGCGCCGCAGCGAAAGCACTCGGGATGGTAGCTGCGCCCTAGCGCCTGGAGCATACCCGCGCCGCGCCTACGCACGTTCGGTCGTCAAGCCGTCGGCCAGCTGCTGTACACTACCGAATGGCTTGATTGCAGCCCTTGCAGACGACGGCGCCGGACGTCGCAAAGGATGAAGCGCCAGGACCAGGGCCCTCGCAAGCCTCGCAGGCCATCGCCTCCTTCGGGTTGACGAGCGTGCACGCGGGGCAAGTCCACGTCATGCTCGTCTGTCGGCTAGCCTGTCCACTTTTTTAATCCGGTAACCAATTCCGCATACGAAAAGCGTATGGTCGATGGATACTTTTTTCGAAGCCAATGTTCTCAGGCTCGTCTCAATGGCTTGGCGCCATCGTCGCGCTGCCTGGATGCATCGGTGCATCCAGGTACTGTAGTACATGGATGACCAAGAAAATATGTCTCCATCGTAAAAGCTATGCCAACAGAACCGCTAAGCACCGTCCTTGCGTGCTGGCATGTGCATACTGTCAACTGGATGCTAGCAAGACCTCTAAGTGGTCTGCGCGACCTCTTCCTTCACGGAACGTGAATTTGTACAAGAGAGGAATCAACCGACAACACAGACGTCCGACGATTTCTACTTGCTTGGTCTCTGATCATTTCTGGGTCTGGGTGCTAGCCTTGGAGTAGGATCGAACGCCTCGGAGCAGAGGTCACACAGACTGTACTACTGACCTGACCGCAAGCCATCGCCACAGGTTGAGCCATGACTCTTGAAGCACGGGCAGCGCGATGCATTAAAACGAGGAGTAGAAGAGAACGGTGGTGGAGCCATTTGCTGTCTTAGTTTGACCTTCCACCGTCTTCGGCAGCAGCCAGATCTTGTGTCGGAGGTTCAACTTGAGACGATTACGAGAAATCAAAATCGGGCGTCGAATTCGGCAGACGTGGATTTATCGAACTCATGGCAGCGACGACGACCCACCAGCGCCGATGGCCCGGCGACAACCCGAACGGCGAGAAGGCGCCCGTGACGGGCATGCGCCATGGCGCGCTTCTTGGGACGTGCATGGGCGTCGAGGGCTACAACTGCAACTACAAGAACAACCCGGACGCCGACCTTCCGCATTACGACGGCTCCAATTTCCTCGATGGCCTCTGCACGGGCATGAAGTGGCAGTGCGTCGAGTACGCCCGCCGCTTCTGGGTGCTCAAGAAGGGCATCGTGCTCCCGAGCTTGAGCTGGGCGGCGCACATCTGGACCAAGATTGAGCATGTGAGCCGGCGCGACGACTTTGCGATCGTACCGCTGCAGAAGCTTCCGAACTTTGGCACTGAGAAGCCCGAAGTCGGCGACTTTCTCGTGTACCAATCGACGCCCAACCAGTGGGTCGGCCACGTCGCCGTCGTCGTTGGCGTCTTTGAGCGCGATGGCCGCTGGGTCGTCCGCGTCGCCGAGCAGAACGTCGAGAACAACAAGCTCTGGCCGGGCGACTACGCCGACGAGCTCGAGCTCCAAACCGACGTCGTCGACGGAAAAACTACATACGGCATTGTTCACCGCGATACGGACCTCGTCCTCGACGGCTGGGTCCGCGCGCGCCTCGACCAAGCGCGGGCACGGGCGCCGTGGACGCGTCCAGCGCCGCGCGTGGCCGTCTCGGGCATCTACGACCACGACAGTGCCGTCGCGCTCCAGACGTTTGTCGGGTCGTACCCCGATGGCAGCCACGGTGGCATGACCAACACGGACATCCGCAACGTGCTGCGGCAGTACGGCACCGCCGACGAAGCGCCGACGACGACCGAGAACGACGAGCTCGTAATGTGCTTGCGCAAGTTTCTCTTGGGCCGCCCGACGCTCCTCGCGCCGTTCAAAGCCCAAGCGCTGAGCTGCCCGGGCACTGGTCGCTGTGTCTGCCGCACGATCCGGCGCGAGCCGCTCGACGACGCCGATGCCGCGACCTCGTGCTCGACAACGTCAGCGCTGCAGGCGTTCCTCAACAGCGTCCACCACCCGCACGACCTCCGCTCCGCCCTCGCGCAGCTGGCCTCGCAGACGTCGTAGACGACGATGCGGCCTAACACGCGGATGCCAACGATGATTGCATAGTTCTCTCGTCCCTGCCCCATGTCTAGAAAAGAAATTGCTATACAGCTGCGATGCAATCGTAAATTTATGTTCAGGCGCATCCGCGGGAATTGACGCCGTGTACACCTACCCCTCTTACAAGCCATAGGATCTGGCAGCCGACATCCGGAGCCTCTGGACGTGCCTGGCGCGAGCACGTCCAGTGAGGATGGTTTTTGTCGCTGCTCGACTTTAACCAGGGGACTGTGATCTATCGGCTTGTGTGGATTCCCTGAAAATGCCTGTGCCGGCACCGGCGCGAGACCGTTTAGAGTTTTTCGCACACTAAACTGCGACGCATTTTGCAACGGCCATCAAATTTGTCTTTCACGACACGACGACCCAGGGGTTCTACGGTTCTAGTTGGCATGTCCAAAGGCATGGTGTTGACACATGGTCTAGTTGAATTAGCAAATGGCGAGAGCATGACTGCGACACAGACATCAGCTCCACCTTACTCCTTGTTTGTGCATTGATGATCACTGAATCCCATGACTGAATCATAGTGTAACGAATGTATGCGAAAGAGGTACATATCTGTGATGGTCTTAGGAGCTGCCCATGTCGTCTGCTACGCTTGTGGCGCGCCCGAGCAGTTGTAGTACCGTTGGTTGATCTGGGTCCAGTCGTTAATGCGGATCGGGTTGGCGCCCGACGTGATGCCGTCGAGGAGCGCCTTGGATGTCGCCGGCCGCTTGATGCGCCACATCGACTTGAAGGCCGTCGGGTAGTCGACGACCACCCCCGGAAGACAGTGTTCGTAGAGCACCACCATCATCTTCTCCACTTCGTCTTCGATCGCGCTTGGCGCCAGCGCCTGCGACGTTGCCGCCGCGTAAATGGCCGCGCGCCACGCGAGAAACGCTTTTGCATCGCCCGAACTCGAGTGACGCACCGTGTGTCTCGTCAAGCGTCTCGCCGCCACGTTGGTCGTCGTGCCCGCGGCATCGCACTGCGTATAGAGCGTACCAAGCAGCCCGTGGAGCTCGTAGCTGTAGCTGCTGTTGCCGAGCTGCGTCGCATCCACCCAGCCACCGTACGTGAGAGGGACGTTGTCAAAGAACGGCAACTCGGGCGTCGACGCGAGCCGCAGCACGCGCGAGTTGGCCGTCAGCGGCGCGTTGTTGACAACGCAGCCTTCAAAGACGCGTGGGTCCGACACCGACTTGGCTTCGGCGGCGCCAATTTGGCGCGAGAGGCACTCGTGGTAGATGCTCAACAGCACGTCAATCGTCGCGTGGTGGGCGAAAAAGATCGGATCTGCGGCCGAGACAAAGAGGTTGGCCATCGCGCCGCCGAGCGTCGCGTGCATCGAGTCGTGCGGCGACGCTTCGATCGCCGCCGTGACCGCCGTCATCGAACGGCCAGCAAAGACGCTTTGCTTGACGCGGTTGAAGTTGAGGTCGGGGCTAAAGTACGTGGACGCCCACGGACCGCGCGGCACGCAGCGCATGCAACTTGTCGTCCCCGGCGCGCAGAAATGCGAGGCTGGCGACGCCGAGATGCACTGGGACCCGGGAAAGCGGTGCCCGAGGATTTGCGACGCCGGCCGCGACGGCACCGAGGGCCCGCTGCCGCCAAACGCGCCGAGGATCGTGGCGCAGGACGCAATCGTCGTGCACTTGCGGCTCACGTAATCGAGGTTGTGCTGCACATAGTCGAAATACGGCAAAGTCACGCAAGCAAACTCGTCGCTGAGCGACCGCAGCATGGTCTCGAATCCGAGGAGAAACTTGCGGTGCCAAAAGAGAAAGACGCACGAGTTGTGGGCCTCGCGGTTGGTCATCTCGTCCGCGTGCAGCGCGACGAAGCGCGCGTAGTAGCCGCGGTCCATCGACAGCGTCAACGCACGTAGGAAGAGAGCCTGCTCCGAGGCTGGCAGCGCCTCCCACGGCTTGCGCACGCGAGCTGGACATGCGGCGAGGACAGCGGCGAGCCACACAAGCAAAATCAGTAGGATACGCATGGATGCGGCGTTGAGCGAGAAAGGAATAGTACGCAGTCTTGGCCACCAGCAAGCGCGAATACGACGGGCTCGTTTATACAAAGCGGCGTCTCGAAGCCTGTCAGAGCGCGTCCAATAGAGTGTGGTGGGCGGTGACTACGCAGCCCGAGATGGCTCGTTCAAGTGTACGTGTGCAGTGCGCAAGGCCATTTCGACGGGGAAACAAGCAAACCGGGTGCGATGCGTGGAAGGAGAGGCATCTCGCATCGCAGTTTGCACCGTGTGACGTTGAGCTTGCGGTGGCTATTGCACTAATGCGCTGTCCGTGAAACTCGCAGAGCGTGTGCAGTTGGTCATTGCGCTTGAGTGCGCGGGTGCACTGGCGCGACTTGTACGAACACGTCGCCTAGATCGGATGCGTGGCTACGCTTGTGGCGGGCAAACTACCTCGGGGGGTGCGGCGAGGAGGCCAACCCGAGGGGTCATGCGCGCAGATTTCGACTAATGAAACTGCAGATACGCAAATGTAGAGCGGCCCTTCCACGTACGTAGTTGCTGACATGCTGTTGCAATAAGCACACAGCGAGCTGCTGAGCTGTCTTCATTTTTGGACTCCGCGGTAGGAAACAGCAAGGGCCCACAAAAATATGATCTAAACGAACACCATGTTGACCAGTTTTATGAAAGTGCTCTCTAGTTCGTTGGCCGTCTTGTCAAAGCGTCTGCCACCATGTCGTTGACGCTTCATTCCACCACTCACCTTCACGTCCGAGCCACTGATTAACATCGTGCTCCCATTTCCAAGGGGCTGGCATCGCGCTTGGTCGAGAGAAAGGCCAACTTCAGTTTTGAATCGCCGCGTCGGATTGGCTAGAAAGTGGAAGATATGCCTCGGATTAGAGCCAATCAACGAAGTGCGGTCGGCTTCGATCTTTCGAGGACAGCAAATTCCGAACGTCTTCGGTCGACCACGAAAGCAGGCAGCAGTTAGAAGAATGGCGCTCTTAGCGTACGTCCATGTAAGCCTCGGTGGCACGCTGCGCCAGATCCCAGCGCCCGTTGCCACCTTTGGCGCCCAAGCCCCGGCCAAGTACACCGGCGTCCTCGTGCACGCCGAGCCGCGGACCGCCTTTCCGCGTGTCACAAACGCCGCCGCCTTGCGCGGCAAGATCGCCGTCGTCCAGCGAGGCGAGTGCTCGTTTGCTGCAAAGGCCAAGAGCCTTCAAGCCGCCGGCGCGATTGCCATGATCCTCACCAACTCGAGCGAAGACCTCGTGCGCATGGGCGAAGCGTTCGCCCACGAAGGCGTCGGGATTGAGATCCCCGTGCTCATGGTCGGCCTCAGCCTCGCGCGGTCGCTCCGCGACGGCCTCACCGCCGCCGTCGAGCTCAAGATTGAAGAGCGCTCCAAGGTACGCGGACGCAATCTGACGCATCGGGCACCACACCGATAGACGATTTTTCAGGCGTCAATGGACGTCGTCAAAAAGACGGTTGAGCAAACCACCGAAGTCGTACAAGCCAGCGTCGACGTCGTCAAGAAGCGCGTCGAAGTGGTGGGTCGCCGCCGACTCGTGTTGCATGATGCATGAGGCTCTTGTAGATGGCCAAGGAAACTGCGCCAAGCGACGCGCTGCCCGCGCTGCTACCGTCAATGCTGCCCGAGAAGCGCAGTCCCAGCCAGCCGCTCCCGCCGCTCTTTGCGTTCGTGCTCTACGCCACATCGGCCGACACGTATACGGTGCAGTTCGCGCCTTTGGCCGACTTTGGCCTGTCGCGCAAGCGCCTGTACTACCGCGGTCGGCTCGTGTTTAGCCACCCGTTGCAGGCGCACACGGCCCTCAGCAACAAGGCGGGCATGCCGGGGTCCATTGTGCTCGTCGAGCGGGGCGGGTGCACGTTTCCTGAAAAGATTGAGCGCGCGCAAAACGCCGGCGCGATCGCCGTCCTTGTCGGCAACAACGACGCCGCCAACCCCGACGCCGCGTTCGTCATGAGCGTCGACCAGCTCTCGGCCGACCACATTACCATTCCCAGCGTCATGCTGCCGTACAACGTGTCGCAGGCGCTGCAAGCCTCGTCGCCCGACTCGATTGGGATCGTGTGCCTCGAAGGGGAAGCCGCCGGTGTCCTTCTCGCCGCGAGCTCGTCGAGCCTCTCGCTCTGGGCGCCACCGCCGTGCACGCCGTCGACGCTGCCACCGCTCGTCGCCGCCGCCCGCGAAAAACACGCCTTGCGCGTCACCGAGCTCCTCGAAACGCACTCGCCGCATGCGTGTGACGCGTACAACGTCACGGCGCTTCACCACGCGTGTCTTGTCGGCGCGGTCGACGTGGTCGAGTTGCTCTTGGCGGCCGGGGCGCGCGTCGACTCGGTGGACCTCGGGTCCCAAACCCCACTGCCTGTGATGCGAAGTCG
>NW_012156404.1:263587-371976 GCF_000151545.1 Saprolegnia parasitica CBS 223.65
ACTACGCGTGCATGGCCCCGAGCGTGGCCTGCGTGAGCGCGCTCTTGACGGCGGCGGCGCACACGCTGGCGCGCAACGAAGGCGGGAGCTCCCCGCTGCACGTAGCGTGCTACGCGGGCAGCACCGAGTGCATGGAGCTGCTCCTCACCGCGTCCGCGACGCTCGACAGCGATGGCAAGTACAACTTTCACGGCGTCGACGACCGCGACAAGAGCGGGCGCACGCCGCTCCACGTGGCGTGCTTGCATGGCCACGCCGACTGCGCCTTGTACCTCATGGCGGCTCAAGCCCAGGTCAATTTGGCCGACGCAAGCGGGTTCACGCCGCTGCACTATGTGTGCGATCGGCTCGAGAGGCAACCCGAGATGCTGCATGTCATTGAGCAGCTCCTCGCGTACGGCGCCGACATGGGCGACCGGACAACGAGCGCCGCCCAGCAGTCGCTCGTGCTGGACCGCATCTCGGACCGCCGGCTTCGGCGCGAAGTGGAAGTGCTCTACCTTCGGCGGCAAGTGAGTCTCCAGGAAAAAACGACGACGGCGCTGCGCAGCGACCTGCGCTTGCAAGCCGAGAGCTACAACGCGCAACTGGCGACGGTCCAAGCGACGGCGACGGCCACGGCGGCGGCGTGTCATGCGCAGCTCGCACAGCAGGCGCGGCAGCTCGACCACGTACTGCGGCAACTGGCCTCGGTCCTGCAAGTGCTCCAAACGACAGCGTCGCCGTCCGTCGGCGGCACGCCGCAAGTGGTCGCGTTGCCCGTCCATGACAAGGATGACAGCTTGGACGAGACCGAGAAGGCGCAGGAAGCCGGCTTGGCGCGGGATCTGGGGAAAAAGTACCTCCGCCTCAAGCAGTACGCCACGGCCGTCGCGTACCTCGAGTCCTCCATGGCGCTCTACAAGCTGCCAGGCGTTGCCCGCCTGCTGCAGCACGCGAGAGCGCTGCGGGACGCGAGCAGCGGCGGTGCGACCTCGTCCAGCATGCCGCCCTCCACAACGCAGCTTGTGGCGCTGTATCGGGAGCGCTTTGCAGCGCTGGGCGCGCCCGACCACGCGCTGCAGGCACTGGAGAGCGAAGTGGTTGCCCTTGCGTCCATGGCGCCGGGCTCGACCGAGTACGAAGCCACGAAAAACTGGCTCGACTGGCTTTTGTTGCTACCGTGGACCGAGGTACGTGCTTTGCTTTTGCCGCTGGAGGGGCCTCAAGCCGAACGTAGGCGTCGATGCCGCAGAGCAAGGCTGTCTTTGCCCATGTGTCGACGCTCCAAGCCGACGATGCACGGCGCCACGCGGCGTGCGTCATTCAACGCGCCTTCCGCGATCGCTGGGCCGTGGTGTTCTGGCGCCGTGACGCAGCGGCCGTCACGCTCCAAGCACACGTGCGCGGGTTCCTCGTGCGCCGGGCGCTCACCGAGTCCGACACGGAGAGTTCGCGCAGCGAGTCGGAGAAGAGCGAGCTCGTAGGTGACAACAATCCGGTCGAGATGGACGTGCCAAAACCCAAAACGGAGGCCGCCAAGGTCGATGATGTCGTTGATGTCACCTCGATCGTCGATCCCCAACTGCACCGCGGACGCGTCAAGCACGGACGAGTCGTCCGTGGCGTGCGCCTGCGCCATGCGTCCAAAGACAACCACGCCTGCGTCCTCCAGTGGCTCACGACGGACGCCTCCAACCAGGCACAGCACTACATTTGGTGTCGATGGGCGCCGCGGACCACGCTGAGAGCGCGTTGAAAGGCCCGTACGACGACGACGAGGACGCAGCCCGCGAGTTTGACCGGCACTTTCGCTCCAAGACCGGGCGCACGTGGGGTTCCGACAAGGTGGCAACACCCGAGCAGGCCGCATGGCTCGTCGAGTACTGAGAAGAATGAATGAGTCTTGTAGTCGAAGGTAGGGTAGTATTACTACTTGCATAACACGCACATATGAAAGCGATGCTGTTCTACGACGACGAGTTGACATTGATGGTGGAGAATTCGCCTTCGTCGTCGTCGCCATAGCCCGGGCGCAGCATCTGCTTGGACGTGTCTTCGTCCGCATCGGCCGTCGCGTCGCTACAGGACGCATAAGCCCGATGGAAGAATGCGACGACGGACTCGAAGTCGGACGTGTCCGGGTGCAGGTGCGTCAAGAAGGGAACCCAGTACTTGGCGTCAAACTGCAGAATGGGCATGCGCGCCACGGGCTGCACCATTTGGTCCATCTCGATCTCTTCGGCGGGCGTGAGTTGCTTGATCTTGAGCCAGCGCAGCATCGGAACCGTGGACCCACCGCCAATAAAGAGCGTCGCCAGCACCACGACCATGGTGGTCGCAATGATTTCCTATCGTTTCCTTGGTACGCGGTCGATACATTGATACAAATGCGTACGCTGCGCTTCTCGTTGGGCCAGTCGAGTGCGAGCGCAAAGCAGAGCGCGCCTCGAAAGCCGCTGAACCAAATCATGACTTGCTGGTTCTGGGGCACGCGGCGCTCGGCGGGGCGGCGCTGGTTGATGAGGTATGAGAGCGGAAACACAAACATCGCACGTCCGACAAGACACGCGATGAGACTCCAAATGATAAACTTGAGGTGGTAGCCAACTTGAAGCGCAAAGACCGCGAGGCCCAAGTCTAGAGCGTCCTCTCATGAGCCATTTGCGCAGCCGTAGGATTTCGTGTTACTCAAAAAGACGGTCGTCTCGGCCACGTACGAGATGGCGTTGAACATGTGGCCGCAGCTACAATAGTGCACCATGGCTCCTCGACCTTTCGTACTATCCAAGAGGCGCGTACACTTTTTTGCCTTCGTCGCTCAGGTTGTTGCTCGTGTAGTGCTTCATGGTGATGCCCGTGAAGAGGATCGCGACGACGCCCGACAAGTCGCAGATGCACGCGGCGAGAAACGGAAGGTACGAAAACATAATATAGACGCCCATCTAATATCGCCACATCCATGAGAGCTTGGAATCATTGTGGGTCGTCTACCTCGTGGTACAAGCAGCCTTTGAAGTCAAAGTGCTTGAAGAGCAGCGCCGAGAGGACGCCAAAGAGGATCCCAATGAGCGTCGAGCCGGCAAAGATCAGGATGAAGTCGAGCACAGCGATCGGGAGGTAGCTCGACTCGTACACGTTGCCGATAAATTTGGAAAACGTTCCAAAAAGCACGATGGCGACGGCGTCATTGAGCGAGCTCTCGCCAAACACCAAGTAGAAGAGTGACGGGTCCTGTACAAGAGATAGAATCACCCGCCTCAACGCAGTTTTGCAACGTACAACGCGGAGTTCTTGAAATATGGCCAAGACCGACACCGTGTCCTACAGAGTCGCGTTGATATCCCATCTCGGATGGCGAGGAAGTGGTACCGTCGCGCTAATGAGTGCGCCAAACGAAAGCGCTTCCGCGAGCGAGAGCTTGAGGCTCACATCGGCTTGGCCCATGCCGTACATGATGCTGCCGACCGTGATGCTCGAGATGGTTGTGCCCGCGACAGCGTACGCGACGATGGGCACAATGTTGTCGAAAAAGTACCGGCGCTTCATAATATAGCCTAATTGCGTATGGAGTCGCATGCTAGATATGGATAGGACACGTGGACGCACCTGAGTTAAAGATGATGGGCGGCAAGAGCGCAATGAAGAACGTGTTCGGGTCAAAGATCATGAGCTGCATTGGCCATGAGATGTCCAGCGACTAAGATGGAAGAGCGAACCGAGTGCGTAATTGAGTTTTGTAGACGTAGCAGAGGACGCCGCCGGCGACGCCGACGAGGATCGTGGCTACCATGCGGCCATAAGATCGTATAGTGTGTCACGTGGGTACGTACCGCCGGCTTCGGGCAGAAAATGCCAGTGCAAATGGTGGCCGACGTAGTTGCTCACGACGATCGAGGCCATGAGCAACATGAGGAAGATCGAGAAGAAGACCGAGAGCTGGTACTCGTTGCTCATGCCATAGTAGTGCTCGACCTCGGCGTTGCCGGCCGTGAGCTCGCTCATGCTTCCGACGTGGCCTTTGGAGATCTGGCAGTTGGAAAACTGCTCGTAGTCCGGATAAACGTATCGTCCGGTTACAAGGCGCCGTCGGTTTCACTGAAAAGCCGGAACCGACAGGGTCGTGGTTGCTCCTTCCGCTTCGCAATACAAGCAGCTTCGGTGTGTCTTCCACGCAGATGCAGTGCGATGCAGAGAGCGAGCTGGTGTCGTCATGGCGCGATCCCTGCCCACCACTCGACCTGCAGCGACGTGATGGCAGGATGTAGCGGGTACGAGGGAGGAGCACAACGCCACTAAGAACTGGGAGCCCATGGGTATATTATACGAGGACGACTGTTCCCTCGTCGCAGTCGTCGAGTCTATGGCGTAGTGTACAGAGTAGCAGAGAGGTGGTGCTCGTCAAAAATGGCGCGAGATCGTCGATTAGAGCAGTGACAAAAGCGTATCGGCGGTCAAGCGCTTTCTCGGATCCTTCTCCAAGAGCCCGCGCACGATGGCTTTGGTTTCTTTTGAGACAAGGTACCACTGCGCGACGGGAAAGTCGACGTCCTTGGAGAGAATCGCGGCCTGGATTTCGTCCTCCGAGAGCGAGCCCCGAGGGTCGAACGGATGCACGCCCGTGATCATGATGTACAGAATGCACCCCAGCGCCCACATGTCCATGGCGGCAACGACGGGCGCCGACTCGGCGGCGAGCATCTCGGGCGACCAGTACGACTTGGTGCCCGAGAGCGGCGCCGACGCCAAGCGCATGGCTCGCTGCAGCGGCATGGAGCTCGTGTGCGGGTCGGGAATTGTGGCCGAGCCAAAGTCGATGAGCTTGACGCGACCGTCGTCGTCGGTGAGCATGATGTTGTCGGGCTTCAGATCGCAGTGGACCATGCCGTGGGCGTGGATAAACGCCAAGGCCGACGCGATCTGCGAAAGCACGCGCTTGGCCTCCTACGGATCCAATGTTCGTCACTCAAAACGGCAGAGAAGAAGCTTGCAGCCAACCACTTCGTCGAGCCGTCGCCGGTGCTGCATGTAGTCGAAGAGCGTCGATCCGTGCACGTACTCGATGACGAGGTAGTGGAAGCCGTCGTGTGTGTAGTGGTTCTTCATGCGAACGATATGTTCGTGGCCGCCGGCCATCGCGACGCAGCCCAGAGCCGTCTTTTCGCGCACCGCCTCTTCGAGCGAGTCGGCGCTCATCTATGAGGTCCATACATTGCTGCCGAGGTGGATTTGCATGCATGGGCAAACCTTGACGGCCGCGATCGACTGGTTCTGCTTCTCGACGCACTGCAGCACCATGCCAAAGGCCCCAGCACCCAGCGTCGTGGTCATTGCAAGGTCATAGTCGTCTTCAAACACGCGGCCAAGTGTCACGGGCGCGTCGTTCCGGGCCTCGGTCGAAGTCAGCAGGAGCGAGGCCGAGCTCACGAGGAGGCCCATGGCCAGGACATGATGCCGACACAAGCTTGGGTGGATAGCGAATGGCCCACGCGGCGCTGGAAGGGCAGCTGATCGCAGCAAGGCGCGCGTCGCAGCAGAACGGACTGCCATCTTCAAAAATGCGCGTCAGTCCCTCGATGGGCGTTTTGCCAGGTGGTTGCCATGAGGATATGTACAGGAAACGCATCCGCATAACTTGGTTTATCCGCATAAATACTTCGAACTTCGATATGAACTCGGTATTTGTATGAATGGCCGTTGCGAAGGGAAGTTGCAGTTGGCCTTCGACTGGAAATTTGGCGCGACGAGACAAAATACAGGCGAGACAGTGTCCTGCTTCTGCAGGCCACCGCGTCGAGTGGCGGACCACAAACCTTGAACGACAAACAGTAGTGACAAGTGCGGCAGATGGCCTTGCGAAGCTCATCGGTCGCCAACGACACACAGCAATACCCTACTTTGCACTCGTTTTGTGGCATGTCTTGGACGCGCAAGTACATGTAACGTCGAGCATGCAAGGCAGCACACTCCAGAGATTGCGCGTTAGAAACGGGGACATGATTGCAAACGGTGCAAGGGGGCGCGGGTCCTATTCATGGCATTGTATTCATGGTTCCTATTGCTCATGCGTTGACCCCACAACGCAGAAGGCTTCTCTCGAAATTTCCGCACACTAGGCCACGTACGTCGTGTGTTCTATACAGCAAATCAGCTAGGATATACCGAAAGATCGGATTCGTATTACATTCATCACAGCAATCAATAGCGGCAAGTGTACGCTTACCGAAGACCAGCTTTCATTCTGGCTTTCATTAGCAATTTAGCACGCTGTTAGGTGCATTGTATGTCTTCGTCTCTGCACTTCTCGTTCCCTTGTCAATCCAAACAAATCATTTGGCTTCTACGACGTGTTTTATCCTCCAAACTTCGAAAGCAACACTCATCTGCAGCACAACTGCCGGTTACGATACCGGTAGTACGAGTTACTCTACATAGAATGTCATCGGCGAATATGTCGATCAAATTCCGCTTCCAAATGGCGGGTCGCTCGGTGAGTCAGCGCACTTGGTCATTTGTAGTAACCACATTCGAAATGAGTGTTTGATTTGGGGTTGTTTGAGCACTCGAACCGGAGTCCATAAGGGCGAAGGTGCCGTCGTTTGCTTGTTGGCGTATTAATTAACGTTATATATTGTATTATTAAATTAAGCATTTCTCTCGGCAAAGACATCTAACGGTGACGTAGATTAGCTTGCTCGACTCAACAAACTGTCCTCTATCGCTCTGCGAAATATGATGGAGGTCATTTTCAAACACAGTTCGGTCCTCCACGACGTGTGCAATCGCCTCGGTGGCGTTTAATGCTGCTTGTAATTGGTCAATTGTTTTTGGGATATAGCCAATCAGATCAGTAGAGTGTATTCATCACATTCAAATGGCAATAGACTGCAGTAGCTTTTCCAGTTGTTTTTGCTTGCGCCCAAGCACGTCGTCCGAGATCTCTAGTTGCGTATGTGCGTCCTGGCTCGCGGTGATGGCGTTGCGGACAACGCGCACCGCGCCATGCATGTCGTTTTTGGACCGCACCAGAAACTATCAAGCCTTCAAAATACCATTCTCTCAGTGTTCTGTACCTTGGAAAAGGCAAAGGTGGCTTCAAAGCTCAGACCGTCCTGGTCTAAGGCCTACGCAATTGCCGATACTCGTCATTCTCAGGACAACGTTCTCCTCGTAGACTCAATAATACAGGGCGTACATGTCGGTAGAAGGACTCTGCCTTGTCGTCGCAGCCGTCGACAACTTCGGCGTACATGCCTCGCGCCACCTATTGCATTGTCCATAGCACTCCAATGGGTTCGGCCAAGGGGTATACAAGGGCATTGACAGTGAGAGCGGGGTCAGTCGCTGCTGTTTCGTAGAGCACCGTCGGTGAGCAGTCGAGGACGCGGCCGATTGCGACGGCACAGCTCGTGACGACTTGTACATTCAAGGCCGAGAGGCGCAGTATGTGCTGAAAGAGCTAGTGAAAAAGTGTCAAATGCCATGGCGACAACTCAAAGTATGGTACGTTTTCAAGGACATTTTCGTCCACGCGACGGTGGTGCACGTCGTAGGAAGACCGTGTCATGTTGAGGCACTTGACGTGGCACAAGCGCTCGACGAGCGTCACGTTGTCCTTGTCGCTAGCATACGCTTTCTCCAGCATCACTTCGGCTTCGAGCGTGCGCTAGATAAGGCATGAGCTACGTCCAAAGGATCTTTATAACGCTACTCCGCGGCGTTGTAAAAAGTCGCCGTAGGCCGACAACGCGTCCGTCGCACCACCGTCCAACTCAATCGCGCGCTGGTACAACTATAAAAGTCAAGGAACACTGAACATCGATGCTGATCGACCTCGTCGGCCTGGACCGCGTCGTCGAGGTCCAAGTCGCTGACCCTCGCAGCGTCCAAGGCGGCGGCCAAGTGCGACTTGTCGAGCTGCAGCGCCATGCAAAAGCACTCGCGGGCCTGTAAAACTCGTGTGAGCGTGTGCTGCAGAGCAGTTTGTACTTCGTGGAAGAGGTGCAAGTCCCGCCAAAAGAGATGACCATACTACCAATATCAAACGTACTAGTACTCGAGAAGCGAGCAAGATGGACGTACGCGATGCCACGTATCGCTGTCGTTGGGGTTGGCCGCCAGCGATCGCTTGTAAAAGGCCTGAGCGCGCTCTGCGTCGTGGCGCACCAAGGCGAGAAAGGATGCGAATTGCGCGCAGTTGACTGCGTGCGTCGGCTGGAGGGCGACGGCGCGCTCGTACTGCACCTCGGCGGCCTAGACTGCGCTTGAGAGATGCCCATGTGTGGCGACATCGCACGTCATTGTCACGCTTGATAGAGTGCAGAAATGCCGCGTAGTTGCCAACACTATCGCAGACCTTGCGGAAGCCACGTTTTGGACCAAAGCACTGTACATATCGGGGCTCGTGGGCGAGGCGTCAACAGCTTCGAGGTACATTTGCTCGGCCAGCGCGAGCCGGCGCTGCTGAACGAGCCAGCTCGCGTACTTGCAGAGGACAGTACCATGACGCGGGTAGCGCTCGATCGCGGCTTCGTAGGCTCTACCCTCCACGTATATCAGCAGCAAATCTACGCGTATAGCGTCGTCGTCGTACTGGTCGATGCGAAGAGGAGATGCGGGACGACACTTGTGCAGGAGCATGGCGTAGTTGCCCATGGCGAGAGCCTGCGTTGGGTCGACGGCCAAGACACGTTCGTAGAGAGCACACGCCATCTCGTCGTCGCCTTCAAAGTGCTCGAGAAAAATGCGTACGCCGCTGCGGTCAAAAGCATTAGCGTTCACATCCTCGTCGTAATAATATTACCAAGCGTCCGTAGGCACGGCACAAGGTGGATCTGGAAGGTGTGGCCAAGATCTGCGTGACGATGGGCACAAGCTTCCATCGAAGCATGAAACATCTCGCGGGCATCGCCACGTTGCCAGCGACGAGGAGCAATTGTGCATACCTAGGCCAACAGACGTTGATCCTATGCCCGCCCTCGAAGCGACAAGAGACCGAGAGAGGTGGACGCACGACGGTCGTTTCTCAACACGCAGACGATACTTGTCGAGGATCGTGGCAGCAACGGCCGTCGCTGCCATCGGTGTGCGCGGTGGCGTCGCTGGCGGTCGACGCATGCGTGATGTAACCGGCGCGCCTTTTTGTGGCAATAGGGTTGGGGCTGCAATCCGATTCAGGTTGCGTACTGAACGCCCAGCTCGCCTGTGCATCCTGGTCTTCAGCATGTATGAGACGCATCCTTGGCATGCATGCATCGCGCTACCAAACGAGAAGCAGCGGGCAACAGAGCGAGAAGATGTCATTGGGGTTCCAGTCATAGTACGTTGGTATTTTGAGTTTCGCGCTCGATTTTCAGAGCACCGACGAGGCGGCAGCCGAGCGACATGGCACTTGGGCCATCTCTGCGATGGTGCAGCGCAGACAACTTGTACGTGCCAGAAGCCTGCCAGTGCACGGGACCGCGGGCATCCGGACGACGCGATCTTTCCGTGGTTTATCCGGTACCTCGGCGCCGGTTCGCCACAACCGTTTTCGCCATGGCAACGACGTACCAGGTACGCTTGCCGCCCATGCACCGCCGTGCTCACACCGCGGAGTAGACACCGGACTCGAAGAAGGAGGAGTTCCGCAAGTACCTCGAGAAGAGCGGGGTCATCGACTCGTTGACCAAGGTGCTCGTCGGGCTCTACGAAGAGTCGGAGAAGCCGCCGAATGCTGTCGATTACATCAAGCGCTTCATGGGCGCACCGACGGGCGTCGACGTCGAGGCCATGCGCCTCGAAAATGAAGAGCTCAAGAAGAAGAACGCCGAGCTGCAGAAGACGATCGAGGAGCTCAACAAGCGCCTCACCGCCGAGGAAGAGGAAGAAGAAGAGTAAGCACAAAAGATGTTTCATGATGATGAGGATGATGTTTACGCCGACGTCTTGCACTGCGCGAGGAGCTCGGCAATGTTGGTCTCGAGCGACGTCTTCTGCCGTTCCAGGTACTGCTTGCGAGCCTGCAGACGTTCGTGAGAGATTGCGACGAAGATGGCGAATATCCACCTCGAGGGCCGCGACTTGGTCGTCCATCTTGGCCGCGTTCGTCGTGAGGCGCGCGACGTTCTCTTCGGTCGTCATCTCCAAGAACATCTTGCCGATCGAGGCGTACGTGTGCGTGCCCGACGGAAGCGCGCTCAGCTCTTCCTTCGTCAGCTGGATGCGCTTCTTCTCGCGCGAGAACGCGCCGAGCTTGGCCTCGATCTACACGCTGCTCTGAGCACCTCGTTTGGAACGGACGAGGTCGCGTGCCGTCTCGAGCTCACGGTGCAGCGTCTGGAATTGCGGCTGGAGCTCCTGAAGCTCCTTCTGCACCGACGCAGGCAGCGGCGCGTTCTCTTGCTTCGGGCGCTTGGCGGGTGCCGCACCGCCGTTCGCCAACGCCATGGTCGCGACGGCATCATCGTTCTTGCCCAACTGCCGCTGGGCGTTGGCCAAGCGCAAAAGACCTATGGTGCGTTCATGAGCTGTCGTCGCCCATGCGCGAGAGTGGCGGACCCTTCTTAAAGCTCGGGTTCAAGCGCACGCACTCCTTGGCGTCCTGCTCGGCCTTTTCCCACTGGTTGATCGCGCCGTACGCAGCACTAGAAGAGGCGATACCGTGAGCCTGCTACGTTGGTTGTCATGCCGTGATAGCACCTGCGGTTCGAGTAGTAGATGTGGTTGCCCGGCGCGAGGCGAATGGCCTACGCACATCATGTCAGCCACGCGTGTGTGGCATGATGACGACGCACCTCCGAGTAGTGCACGATGGCCTGGTCATAGTTCTTAGCGTTGAACTCTTCGTTCCCCAAGCTACGCAGGTGCATGAGCCTCGGCGAACGTCCATCGACGCGCGTACTTCTTCTCCTGCTCCGCGACCTCCGACATTCTGCTTTTCACAACGAGTGGCATTCCATCGGTGGCCTGGTGTTCCGGATAATTGTGATGTATCCGTCGTCGATGCCGTGAACCCGTTCTCATAGCTGCCACTGGATATGGCAGATGCCACATTCAAGCTCTTGGAAGAGGCGCTGGAGCCTCAAGACGTGGCATGTGCCGTATTCGGACAGCATAAATATAGCGATGACGAAGAAGAAGGTCGTCGCCAACGACGTCCGCGAGACCATTTACGCCGACGTGCTCCACGGCATGAAGTTCTCCAAGAGTCCGTACGGCCTCTTCAAGCAGATAGCCGAGAGGTACGGGCTCGCGTCCAAGACGATTCGGCGCATCTGGCTGCGCGGCCAAGAGAGTGACGGCGTCGTCGCCCACCGTGTCCGAGGCAACAAGGGCCGCGGCCGTACGGACGCGCAGCTTCAAGATATCAACGCCAAGCTCAACGAGATCCCGCATATCGAAGACAAGGATTTGCGCTCGATCGCCAAGGCCGTGGAGATCCCGCTGAGCACGCTGCACAAGTACATGGTGCAGGGTGTTGTTAAACCCAAGGGTCACACGCACTCACGCCCAAAGCGCCCGCCCGCTGTGCCCTCCGAGCAAACGACGTCGATAGAGGCAATGGCACCCGAGCCGACGGCAATGCCATTCGAGCCCGTCGACTTGGACGAGCGGCTCCCATCGCTCATGGCGCCGCCGCCCGACTTTCACACCTCCGACATTGAGGTCCTCCAAGAAGAAAACGACCGCCTTCGGCGCGACAACTACGAGCTAGTCCATGCACAACGTGCGCTAATCGCACTCCAGGCTGAGAACGAGACGCTGAAGGCTCGAAATTTGCAGCTCACGCATGCGCTCCGCGACCTCTCGGCGCGCGTTCAGCTAGAAACTATTTAACTTACTCATTCCACTTCCTTCACTGGTGATACTAAGCGCGCACTACTACGTAGTATCCCGACGTGTAGCTGGATGTGCACTGCGTATGCGTTGCGCTGCTCCATTGCGCCAGAAGCAGTCTCAACTGGAAAGCAAGAAACTGGGGTGTATTTGGCTAGATACGTCTAAATCTGGTAGTTGCCACGATTAGTAGTTTGCTTCGTAGCTCAAGCCGTACGCCTCGAACGCTGGCTGGACGTAGCGTTTCGTGACCTCCTACAAGTGTTCTATCACTGTGCCAAGTTTGAGCGCTTTGATTTTGAAATGTATTTTGGGCTACCATGCATCCTCGATTTGGCACAGTGCCTTTAAAAATGGCTAAAAGTCATTATTTATGGCGCCTACCACAAAGAAACATTTTGCTCCTGCTGTACCCTTCGAACCACCTCAAACGCTCCGTTGGAGCCTTCAGCGATCTCCAGAGTGTAGTCCTATCGCGATGCCAAATGTGAGCGACTGCACGTTTGATCATTACTGAACTATTCTGTGCGTACCATCGGTGAGCCAAACTGTGGCGATGGGATTGATCTAAATGCCATATCGGTGCACGCGCCAAGCAAGACAGCAAGATTACAAAACGTTTCTCCAGTGCCTTGGGTGGGAGCTGGCTGTGCCTCAAGTGGAAAGCCGGTAGTTTATGGAACAGTGGGGAGATATTCGTTTGTCCGGCACAGAGAGCGCATCAAACGCGATAGTGAAATACTGGTACACTAGAAAGACCATGCAGTACACGTTGTTGCGTCGCTATCCATCATAAAGGGTCGAACGTTAGGAAGTCGAATTCTGTCATGAGCACAAGATACCATCAAGGCGTGCATCATGCACAGAAACGATTGTGGTGACATTATTCACAGACTTCACGACGCGAAGAGATGGATTCGGAAGAAAATGGCGGCGATGGCAAAGCCGAGAAAGCTCATGACCCCGCCGACCAAGATCGGGAGGGCGTAGCCCATGGACGACGTCACCAGGACGGACGCGAGTACAAAACTGAGGAATTGACCAGCGCACATGGCCGAGTTGATGGCGCCAGCGTAGATACCAACGTCTTCGTCGACACCAATGACGTGGCAAATGGTCGGAAGGTACAGAGCAAGAAGCGTGTTTTGCGTAAAGCTGCAGCCGACAACGATCGCGACATCGAGGAAAATAACCTTGGAGATCGATAACACGATGAGCAGCGACTGCGGAAAGAGTGATGCGACAAGAATGCGCTGCACACCATACGTGCGCACAAGCGCCGGCAGCGCGGCCAAATAGACAAGACTCACCACGTTGTATATGGTATCGGTGACGCCACCCGCGAGCGCGACGCCGTCGTTGAACGCGGTCTGTCCAGCGCTGCATGGAGGGTTTCCGTCGTGGCCGCACGTATCGGCACCAAACGCACTGCCATTCTTGACAACGAGGCCAAAAAACTGGCCCTTGGCGCCGTTATAGGCGAAGAAGCCGTACTGAACAAAGAGGAGGATGGCACAGTAGACACTGAGCACACGGGGGAGGCGCCGGATGCCGTCCCACACGGCAAAGAAAGCTGCCTTCGAGGTGCTTGTCGCCGACTCACTCCGCGGTGTCTCGTTGGCTGCAAACAAGACCAGGCCGATGGTCGCCGCCATGGCGGCAATGAGGACGCTTAAGAACGGCTTGACGCTCTCGTGCGCCGGGCCAAACGCGAGAATGTAGCCTGACACGAGAAACGAGCCCGCGATCGAGTACGCACTGCCAATTGCGGACGCCGTCACGAGGCGGTCGCCGGCGCAGTCGGCAATGAGCAACGTCAATGGCGTCTGCGTCAAGTTGAGCGCGACGTCCATCCAAATGTACGTAAGCACCACGACACGCGTGGTCCAGGCTCGCGATGGCTGTGCCGACGTGTCGAAGAGATGCGCTGGAGTATCGCCGAGGGCCTCGCCAATCTCGACGGCAAACATCATGACGAGCCAGCAGAGGCAGCTTAGGAGTGCTCCGAGGCAAAGGAATGGCCGCCGACGACCGAATGTCGAGGTGCAGTTGTCGCTCCAGACGCCGACAGTAGGCGCGAGAAGGAACCCAGAGATAGGCCCTACGAGCTGCACGAGTTGCACCGACGACGGCGAAAGAAGCACTTGGAGAAGCGGGCCAAGCGCCGCCCACTGGGCCGCCCACGCCGTGTTGAGCGCCAAGCGAGGGCTGCACACGGCCAAAAGGCGCAGCGTCGAGTACGTTGACAGAGGTGCGTCGGGCTTGGCGTCCACAAAGCTGTACGCCGGGGTCGTCATGCGCTCGGTCTCAATCATCGTGCACTGCGACGATGGCAAATGTTCGAGATACGGCGGATTTCTCTGCCCCAGTCTCCAGCCGTTTGGAACCCATGTGCCGCCTGGATCTCTCCAAACGCGCAAATGCTGCTGGCTCGAGCAGATGGAAGCTTATATGGTGCGCATACCAGCCCCACGTGAATGTTACCGCATTGCAAGGGAGGGAAGGAGGGTACGGTCCGCAACCGCGCAGGCTGTTCGCACACTTTAACTAACGAGGTGTTCCAGCTCTCTCTGCTACCTACAAGTGGTGCTACGGTTCTTGTGGCAGGCTGCGCTCTACTATCAATGGAAGCCACGTCACCTTCGTGTCGCAACGACGAGCAAGCAAAGGCGCAGCACGGACACGTCACGCCAGCACCAAACCCGCCGAAACACTGCCAAACCCCGAGCTACTATCCTATGAAGCATCTCGCTTGCAGCGCTCCTTGGGCCATTACTAATACCCCTGTCCAGCGTTTCTATTCTGTCGTATGTACAGAATTGTCTGCTATGGCGATGGCTCGCGAAGGCGTGACCATCAATCTCATACAAACGAAGAGAATGTCGGTCTTCTTTTGTTCAGGGGACTTCGTAAGGTCGTCCGTTCAATGTACGTCTCGTACGTTCAATGTACGGTCAAATCAAGCTGCGACGCAGGCGCGCGTGTACGGCGAACGTACGATTTCGACCTCGCGATGGCCACTCGCTAGTTTGCGTTTACCATGCTGGCCGTCTCGACGCGTCGGCTCCAGAAAGACCTGCAGAAGGCGCTGCGCAAGAATTGCGGCGAGCGCGAGCTCCACACGCTGCAACAGGTCCGACCTCGACGGCGTCGCCTTGATGGCTCATGCGCTGCGTAGCAAATCGGCTCGACGCTCCAGCGCGTCCAGCGCAACCAGAACGTGTGGAAGCATGCGACGCTCCGTGCGCACACGACCAACTCGACCGCCGCCGCGCGCCACCAGCTCAAGGACGCGCAGCCCATGTCCTTTGGCGCGTGGCTCGCCCAGCGTATTCCCAAGGGTACGACAAGATGCTGTGACGAGCGTGTGTGGTCATCGCCGCGCATGTAGGCTTCGAGCGCTTTTACCCCAAGGGTGCCAAGGGTCCGTCGGCCGGTGCGAAGCCGTCGTCTGGCGGCCCGAAGGAGGCACCAAAGGGCCCGTCGGGCAGCGGTGGTAGCGGCGGCGCGGGTGGCAAGAAGCCGCCGACTGGCGACAACAACGCGACCGACTCCCTCAAGTACACGATCCTGATCGCGCTCGCGCTCTTGCTCTTCCTCGAGGTCTCGTCGGGCGAACATCTCAAGGAGATGAACTGGCAAGAGTTCCGCAACCACTTTCTCGCGCAAGGCAAGGTCGACCACCTCGTGATTGTCAACAAGAGCTACGCCAAGGTCTTCTTGCGCCCGAACGCATCGAGCTCGTCCGCGCCGGCGAGCGGCATGCAGCAGTCATACGACCATTCGTCGACCGACGACCACCACGCCGGCGAGCTGCCATCGGGTGGCGCGTCCACGCCGCCGACCGCGCTGCCAGCGAGCTTCTACTTCAACATTGGCAGCATCGACAGCTTTGAGCGCCACATGGAACAGACGCAGGCATCGCTAGGCATTGCGCCGGAAGAGTACATCCCGATCCAGTACGCCAACGAGATGAACTGGAAGATGGAGTTGCTCAAGATGGCGCCGACGCTCCTCCTCATCGGTTTCCTCATGATGTCGATGCGCGGTATCGGCGGCGCTGGTGGCGGTGGCGGCATGGGTGGCATCTTCAAGGTCGGCAAGTCGCCCGCCAAGAAGATCACAAAGGAAGACATCAAGATCACGTTCAAGGACGTGGCCGGCGTCGACGAGGCGAAGAAGGAAATCATGGAATTTGTCGAATTCCTCAAAAACCAAAAAAGTTTACGGACCTTGGCGCCAAGATTCCCAAGGGCGCCTTGCTCGTCGGACCGCCGGGTACGGGTAAGACGATGCTGGCCAAGGCGACAGCCGGCGAGGCCTCGGTGCCGTTCTACTCGATCTCGGGTTCGGACTTTATCGAGATGTTTGTCGGTGTCGGCCCATCCCGCGTCCGCGATCTCTTCAAGGAAGCCCGGTATGTTTTTATCGTTTTCTGGATACGTATACGTGTGCTTATTCTCCAACTATTTCTAGTGCGAACGCGCCGTGCATTGTCTTTATCGATGAGATCGACGCCGTCGCCCGCGCCCGTAGCAACGGCAAGTTTGGCGGCGGCAACGACGAGCGTGAGAACACGCTCAACCAACTCCTCGTCGAGATGGACGGCTTCAACTCGAGCGAGGGCGTCGTGGTCCTCGCTGGCACGAACCGCGTCGACATTCTCGACAAGGCCATTCTGCGACCGGGTCGGTTCGATCGTCAAATCACGGTCGACAAGCCCGACATCAAGGTGCTTCGAACCATACATCACATCGTTTGAAGTGTGCTCATTTGATCTGCTGTGCATAGGGCCGCCGTGCGATCTTTAGCGTCCATCTGCAGTCGCTGCACCTCGACGGCACGGTCGAGGACTTTGCGCGGCGCATGGCGGCGCTCACGCCTGGCTTCTCCGGCGCCGACATTGCCAACATTTGCAATGAAGCGGCCATCGTCGCCGCCCGCCGCAACGGCGACTCGATCACTTTCAAGGACTTTGAGCAGGCGACGGACCGTGTCATCGGCGGCCTCGAGACGAACCGCCTCATGTCGCCCGAAGAGAAGAAGACGGTCGCGTACCACGAGGCGGGTCATGCGGTCACGGGCTGGTTCCTCGAGCACGCAGACCCGCTCCTCAAGGTGACGATCGTGCCTCGCGGCAAGGGCTCGCTCGGCTACGCGCAGTACCTCCCGAAGGAGGTGTCGCTCCACTCGAAGGAAGCGATTGAAGACATTATGTGCATGGCGCTGGGCGGTCGCGCGAGCGAGCACGTCAACTTTGACGGGCGCATTACGACGGGCGCGTCCGACGATCTTCGCCGCGTGACGCAGATGGCGTACTCGATGGTGCAGCTCTACGGTATGAACGACCGGATCGGGCAGCTCTCGTTCCCCAAGGACGACAATGGCGGGTACCCGGACCGCATGTACAGCGAGAAGACGGCCGAGGCGATGGACGAAGAGGCCAAGAAGATTGTCGACAAGATGTACGCGCGCACGATTTCGCTCTTGCAAGACAAGAAGGAGCTGCTGCACAAGCTCTCGGAAGAGCTCTTGGAGAACGAGACGATCAACCACGGCGACATTGTGCGCGTTCTGGGCCCGCGTCCGTTTGGCGGCAACAAGACGTACACGGAGTTTGTCGAAGAGTCGTGGGCCAACGCCGACTTGCACGAGAAGAACAAGCAGGCGGCCATTGACGCCGAGATCAAGGAAGTCATCGACGCGCTCGACGTCGAAGGCGATGACGCGCCGGCCAAGGACGCGTCGACGAAGGACGAGCCCAAGAAGACGGAATAGATTTGCAATGCCAAGTGACAGTGTAGGAGTAGAAGCGTATTCCAAACGATAGGAAGATGATGAGAAGCGCTTGGCTGGAGTTTACTACAAGACGTTGGTCCTATAGGTCGTGCACGTGGATGGTCTGGAAGAGAAACTCGGCCGTCGTCGCCTCCGAGTGCGCCAAGAGGTCGCAGACGTCGGCGTGGGATGCAGAGAGCACGCAGTGCCGGTCGACGCTGACGAGAATGCTACCCGGCAGCACTTCGCCGCTGAGCTCGATCACGCCGCTGCGTGGTCGCCCGTAGCTGTCGACGCCAATGGGTTCGAAGCCTGCGACGGTGGGCACGACAAACGACGACGGCGAATCCGGCTCGACGAGGACGAGGCCGCTCGGGCCCGGCGGCACGTGCAGGCGCACGAGTTGATACAAGTCGTCGTCGTGGCCCTCGTCGTCTTCGTCCGTGTCAAAGTACCCGGTCGTCGACTGGTACCGATAGAGGGTCCCGATGCGCCTGTCGATGCCTGGGTTGGACGGCCGCCGCACGACGACGGGCGACTCGGTCACGACAAGGTCCGACGGCTTTTGCCACGGAAAGCAGCGGGGCAGCCATTTGTTGGGGAAGGCGTCGTCGCACGGATCGGGCGGCGTCGAGAGCACGTGGCGCTGGTACTGCGAGTACGTGGGCGACGACCGCGACTGGGAGTGGCGGGTCCGGGGCGTGAGGCCATCGCGGTCGCTGCCTCGGCTTTGCAGGCAGCAGCGCAGGAACATTTCAAACAAATCACGGCCAAGCCAATCGCAGCGCGGCAAGCGACGGTTATTGGCCAATGAAACGCAGCAAAGTGACGATCTTGAACCGCCTTTGTGTTGAATTATTGAGCCCGTCGACGTATGGCGCAGAAAACACGATCGGTGGTGTAGCGTGGCTTTGGAGCGACCAGCTTGTAGAAAACATGGCGCGAGTGCCGGCATTTGCTGCCGCAGCGAGGACAGGCTGCCTCTGTCCCAATCCTAAACGGAGGGTACGTGGTGAATTTCGAGTTGCGTGAAGCATGATATGGTATATGAACTACATATACTGTTGTCTAATCCAACGCATCGTAATGACGGGCACTTTGTGGTGTGCGTGGAGCGGAGCATAATCAATTCTATAAACTTCAGTCTGTTGTGGTTACAGTCCCATCAAATACTTTCACCATTGCGCCGTGCATCGTAGCGCCCGACGAGGGTACTACTTGTAGCCGTTCCAGCTTGTACGGTATTGAATCTTGCACTCAATGCAACCGTTGCCACAGCACAGAGATACCGAATTTCTGCAGCACAAGTAGCCATCCGCCCATCCACCACATATCCGCATTGCCAGTCGTTGCCACAGCAAGCACAGACGCAAACAATCAGGTCGCTAGCCTTTAGCAAGTGTCCCGTCGGCTTGCCCGTGGGCTGGATACGCGCCGGAAACCCTAACCCTGCACGCGTTTTTCACCGCAAAACGCAAGCTTTTCGTTGTTGGTTGTAACGTTAGTAGATTAGGCATTATTAAAGAATAGTAAAGTGTACACAGAACGGCAAAGAGGGGGTGTTTACTGGTGCATGGTGACGTAGACGACAAGGAACGCGAGGAAGAGCATGTACCACAAATTGAACTCGGGGTACTCGTGCGGGTGGATCGACGGGCAGTGGATCTTGGGTGGCGCCGTGGCGGTCTCTTCATCAAAGCAGTCACGCTTGCCACCAATGTGCACCTTGGGTGTCACCTTGGGCAACTTGGTTTCCTTGCGCACCGGCTCCTCGACCTTGACGTCGTCTTTTACCTCATCGTCGTCATCCACCACCGTTGTCTTCTCGTCGACAACGACATGCGGTACAAATGGCATGCGCACGTGGGGCTTGGGCACATGGGCTTCCGGCGCCTCGGTGGCGTCAATGGTTTCGGGGAAGAGCATGCCCTTGAGTGAGTTGTGCAGCTCGTGGATCGCCTGCTGCGTCGCGGCGTGCTTGGCGCTGTGCTTGACGCGCGCCGGGCGCACATATGGCGCCGACGGCACAAACGGCGCAAAATGGCGCGGGCGGCTCGCGTGGTGCTTGGACATGTCGACGTGCGCAACCGGGTGCACCTCGTCGGCGAAATGAACGTGCTTCTTCTCGTCGTCGTCGGACGAAGACGACGATGACGACGTCTTCTTGGCCGCTGCCTTGGCTTCGGCTTCGACCTTGGCTTCGACCTTGGCTTCGACACTGGGCTCGACGGTCGTATGGTGGATGTGGTGGGTGTGGATGTGGTGGCGCTGCGGCAACGTCACACGGGCCATGGGCACCTTGGGCGTCACGACTTCGGGTGCTTCCTCGGGCTCAATCTTGGGGCTCGACGACGTGGATCGGCGCCGGCGCTTGGTCGTGCGGAGCGTCTCGAGGCGGTGGCGGAACGAGTCGAGTGCGAACGCCGCCTTGTCGCTGTCGTTCAAGTCAATGTCCTTGAGGTGCTGGAAAAGCGACCCGAGGGCTACGTCCTTGATCGTCTTGCAGTGCTTGGCGGGCGGCGACGACTTGGTGCTGCTGCTGCACTCGTCCACGTCGCTGTTGCCTTCGGACGACGTTGCGTCGGCGTCCATGGCCTTGAAGGTCACGGGGGCGTCCGTCGCATGCAGGGCGTCGTCGACGAAGATGAGCGGCCGGCTAATGGTAGACGAGCACATGTCGGCGCAAGATGGAAAATGATCCAACACCAACGATCGCCCACACGCGATCAAATGCGTTCTCCGGTCTTTGTCGTGCCCACAAAAACACGCTACGCGCTCGCGCGTCTCTTTACATTAGGTTGTGATCGGGACCGCTCCGGTTGCCACGTGGACCAGCTGGCTCGAACGGCCAAGTGCGTTCGAGGCGTATTGCGGTGCGTCGAGCAGATAAAGTCGGTCGCGAACGGCGGTCGACCGCCGAGCATCAATGCGTACTACGCTGCAGCAGCGAGGCATCGGCGCGGGCGTAAGCACGCGGATGACCGTCGTCGCGCGTGAGAAAGATACGCGCGCGTTCTCAGGCGTCGACACAGCGAAACCGGCTCTGGGGCACCAACTGGCGCCTCCGAACCATGGACCACAAAATATATGGCTCGGGTGATTCGGGCTTCAACCGGCCTCGAGGCCGTGCGTAATACCAGTGTTGTGGGGCCCGACGTCCAGAAAGCTAGCGCTTTGGACCGTAGCTTGGATGGCTCACACGTTCCAATCGAAGCTGGACATAGAGACACGCTGGAAACCAACACGTTGTTGAAAGGATGTGGTCGCAACAGTCGCGCGACGACACACCTTGCTGCATTTGGGTGCAGGTGATGACCGCCATCAGCTCCACCCCAATTGGTCCATTCCATGGCGCGTCATCGCCCACCACCAAGATCGGCGATCCTCATTCAATGGCCAGCGGTTGCTAGCAGGATCTATGCACGGCTCTCTTGCCGAATATGTGAGACGTGGGCGCAATGTTCCCGCGGCTTCTTCTCGTGTTCACGCAAGACGCCTGCGAGGCGCTGTGGCCGTGTCGGGATGTTGTCAGCTCGGTCTGGTCGTGTGGGCAAAAGGTGCGCACCACAAGCCAGCAACAAGGTGCTCGTCCCAGACCAAAACCTAAGCTCCACTTCATTTTAACAAGTTGGTTTCTTGCTGCTACGCACCACATTACAGTGCACTATAATGCAGTCGATCACTGTCGTACGGTATCGTGCAGGAGCTCTTTGTGGGCCCACATGTACACTAAAGTTCTTGGAGCCAATTGCGCCAAGTCTCGGAGGGACGTCCGAGAACCAATTCTATAAAGCAACTCCGTCGCAGCCAATCCAAATTTTGAAATCCAACACTTTTAGGCGGCAATCGGTGATGTCCCACCCTGTACCTCCGCCAACCAACGCAACCAACTTGGGTGCCATGTCGTACGACACGCAGTCCCACGACGACCAGCACAGACGGTCGGACAATAGGATGGCCGAAGCTGAAGGCCGATGCGACGCTGGAGGCGTAAAGATCAATAACGTTAGCATACTCTTGGATTATTCGTGTCAAAACTATATATAAATAAACAACGCGCGAGGATTTGTTTAGATCTCGGGCTTGCCAAAGACGACCGACCAAATGTCCACGTTGCGGTCATCCTGCTTAGCAGCAGCGGCGGCAGGAGCTTCGTCCTTGGGCGAAAGGTCGGCAAGGCCTTCGGGGAGTGGCACGAAGGGCTCCAGGACGACCAGCTTCTCCTCAGCGAGAGCAGCCGGGCGAGCGACGGCCTGGGACGCGTTCAGGCGCGAGAGAGCCGTGGGCGGGATGCGGGGAACGCAGCGGCGAAGCATCTTGTGTGAGTTTGGTGTTTGGCGGATATTGCAGAATGAAACGATCGACGGGGTCTCTAGTCGCAACATATGCTGCGTGCTGATTGGCTCGCCGCGTTTACATCGCTGCCTACGACGGTCGGTCATGCATATCTTAGTCCAATTCCACCAATCCCCACCAAGTTGAACTTAGGTGTAGGCCAATCAAATGAAAGTTCAATCGGCGACAGTCAAGCTCGCATAGACAAGGTGGGGCGTCGAGTCATCGCATGAAGCTTCGTTCACGCAACTGGTTGCTGCCGGAGCAGCCACGTGTGGCGAATATCGTCGTCTTACGGTACTGCTGTCCAGCAAGCGCGGAAAATGGTCCAAGATATACAGAGAACTTATTGGCGTCAAGCATAGCGCCACGATGCCAACACCACCCAACGTCAATCGTCGGGTGCAAAGTTGCGTGCGCACAGACAAGCTTGCCAAATGCAACTTCAAGCTGGCGCTAAAGACCACCCAAGTTCAAAGATACGCGTCCTTGTTTCTGCAACTTCAAGCGCCAAATTCTTCGTGTCAAAAGATCTTTTTCGAGCCATTCGTGGCCTTCTCGATGGCCGTTGCGAGGCGCTGCACTGCGTGGCTATGGCGCCAGTAACAACCAGTACCCGTAGATCGGCAAACAGTAGCAGCGCTCTGCCGCGTCAAGGCGTGGAGCGAGCCAAGATTCGAGTGGATTCGGATACGTCACAGCGCATGTGACGAGGCAAGAAGAGCTGCTCAAAAGGGCAAGCAAGGACGCCAATGGAGCTGGGAGCAGCTGGAGCGGCATGACGTCAGGCTTCCACGGTCGATCCCACTCCCACCCATAAAAGCTCCTCCAGTTCCTCCAGGGCCCGCCCGCAAAGCTCACGTCGAATCTCATCATGACGGTGGACACTCCTTCAAGAAAATAATGAGCTACGAGGCGCTTGCATTCGACGTGTGCAAGAGCGACTCGTGCTGTGTGTGGTGCTTGAGCTTGGGGTTGGCGTGCAAAATGGTAAAGCAGCGCAAGCACGTCGTGTCGCCGAGACAATCGTGGCACTGCACCGCGGCCGCGCTCGTCTTGCAGACCGCGCACTTGGCAGCCTGCACGACGACCTTGGCCCAGCCTTTCCTTGGGTCAATAGCTTCACCCTGGGCCTTGGCCTCTTGGCGCTCAATGTGAATGCGCTCGGCAAAGCACGAGACGCAGTAGCGGACGCCCGTCGCCACGTGGCGCTGCGTCACAAAGTTGAGTTTGCACTTGAAGCAGAGCACATAGCCGTCGGGGATCGTCCACGAAGTCTCGAGCGTCTCTTGGTTGAAGTAGAAGAGCTCGCCACGGTTGTTCATACGGCGGACCCAGTTGAGCGACTCCATTGGAAGCGTCGCGACGGCTGCGCCCATGAGTACAGGCGGCGACGGCGACGTGGTGCGGGACATGGTATTGTAGTAGACGACGGCGCCCGTCGTCGGATCGATGCGGCGCATCACGACAGCGCTAAAGCAGCGCATCATTCGCATCGCCAGCGCCAAGGACCAAGAAAGTGTACCGCATGAGGCCGCGCATGTGTTTTCGCGCTTGGCGACACCGAAAGAGGAGCTGGATTGTCTTGGCCGACCGGTTGCGCAGCACCTTGAGTCTCTCTTCGGCGCCGCGTATTGCAAGCTGCGCCATCGTTTCGTTCACGCGCGTTTGAATATACTGCTCGCGAGCGATCGCATCGCAATCCGCCAGCGTTAAATTGGCGCATAAGATCTTATTCAGATCTTCCGTGTGCATATAGTAGGCCTGTACGCAGAGATGCACGACAGTACACATGAAACGACCCGTGTACCTTGGGTGGCTGCGCCTTGGTGCGAAAGACCTCGAGGCGGCACACCCAGACGCAGTTTGGCACGTTGCCGTAGGCTGGATCCGCTTGAAGGCCCGCGGCGACCGTTGACGGGCCCGTCTCGTAAATGTACGTCGCCGACTCGAGAAGCTTTAATTTGCCTAGTACAAATGCATTGCAGCGCGAAGACGCAAGTATTGTCGCGCAACCTTCTGGCGTCGCGAGCCACTTTGTAGCAGCTTCGCGGGCCTTGGCCTTGGCCATGGCTTCGATCTCGGCCCACGCGGCGTCGTTGGTGGCGTCCAAGCGCCGCTGTCGCTCGAGTTTCTTGGCGGTCCGGTACTCGATGAGCTCGCGCTGTTTGCGCATCTTTTTGATTTGCTCGGTTTGGGCGCGGAACGCGGCCGCCCGCGCCCGCTCCATCTCTTGCTTGTCTCTTGCAATCACCTTGCACAGTGTGGTAAGGACTCGGACTCGTGTAGTTGGTGCCTAGTACCTCGCGTGCGATGGCGTCTTCGATCGTCATTTGCGCCACTTCGCGCTCGACGCGCGCGTACTCAATGTCGGCGGAAACCATCGCGTCTTGGTGCGCTGCCGCTTGCCGATCGCGCTTCTGAAGCACAACATAGTAGACCCACGCCGACACGATGGTCTGAAGCACTAGACGACCCTTATCCACGAGTCGAGGCCATTATGTACGTACGCTGGGCGCGCACGGCTCGGGCCTTGGCGACGCAAATCTCGTGGCGCTCGCGTCGGAGTTGAAATTGCAGCTACATACGCATGCATCGTCTGTATTCGCTGTGCTGGGAATCCAACCTGGGTGTACTGGATCCACGCCGTGTACGGTGGCCGCAAGAGACGTGGCGGTCGGAACCG
The DNA here is from genome assembly GCF_000151545.1 of Saprolegnia parasitica CBS 223.65. Taxonomy (NCBI): domain Eukaryota; phylum Oomycota; class Saprolegniomycetes; order Saprolegniales; family Saprolegniaceae; genus Saprolegnia; species Saprolegnia parasitica. The sequence goes on from NW_012156404.1 coordinate 288,183, forward strand.
CTCGGCGCGCACGACTGCCCACGCGTTGCTACATCGCAATGTCATCAGTATCGCGTTCGAGTTCATTTCGTACAGAGCTCGCCATGCAGCGTGAAAGAAGGTCCAGTCGAGAAAGACTCGCGCGAGAAGGGATTTGTGGTACTGAGTGCGGGCCATGGCCTCGCGTAGATGCATCCACCGACGTCGGTGGCAATGGTCTCGAAGGCCCATGAGACCGCGGGCGCACTGGACGGATTGGCGATGGCGCTCGCCTCGCTTCTTGAGACGCGAGAGGTAGGTCCACTAATCAACGTTGGTAAAAACAATAAGATATGATATTGGACCTCGCGCCAGCGATGCCAGTGGGCCCGCGACGAGGCCAGCGACCATGTCCGCGCGGCGAGCTGGAGGCGCACGGCGTATCGCTCCTGCTCGACACGGAGCACGGAGACGCCGTACTTGTCTCGGTGGTACTCGAGCCGAATGGCGTCGGGGAGGATGTGCCACACTTGACGGTCGAGCAGCTTGGGGAACCACGGGTGCGACTCTACGTCGTGCTCTGCACAATTCGTACTTCAATGTTTTGATATGTACCCATATACGCCAGCAACTCTGCGAGGGTATAGGCATGGCATCGCTTGGCACGCGTTTCGGTGAAGAATTCGTTGAGGCAGTGGTCGACTTCGGCCTCCTCCAGCGGACTCGACGACGCGAGCGTGCACATGGCACTCAGGTCGGAGCTCGTGTGGATCGCTTCGACGTTGTTCTTGGTGCTGGCGTAGATGTAGAACCAGCGCGAGAGGCGGTCGCGTGGCGCCAAAAGTGGCTGCTCGAGCGTGTCCCACATGGCTGCGACGCGTCGGTAGTCCACGACAAGGCCGTGCGCACTCGTCTCCGCGACGACATCCAAGACCGCGCGCACCAAGTGGATGGCGTGCTTGTCGCGCGGATCAAGGCCCAAGCACTTGACCAATATGCTTTCAAGGAGCGAGAGCGGCACGTGCGCCTGGACACACGCCTCAAAACAGGCCACGTGCAGAGCAGGCAAGAGTGGCGTCGGGCGCGACGCGTAGTACGCATGGAGACAGCGCATGTGGCGCCAGCGCGTATAGTACTTGTCTTGGCGCGCCTGCGCCTTGGCCTCGTCCCGAGCATCCACGTCCTGTGAGCACGTGGCGACGCGCGCAGCCTCGACGAGTTCTCGCAAGCGCCGCTTGGACGGCGATGGCGCTGGGCTTCCCAGCATCAATGACATCGAAAAAATCTTTCGACCGTTTCCGCCGCCCTGAGTTTCGAAGTTGAAGCCATGGCTGCGCCGTACGCCCGCGTCCTGAGCGCGACCGAGAAGGCCAAGGTCGACGCGCTCGCGACGCGCCTCATCGACCTCGACGACACGTATCACTTTTGGATCCGCGACGGCAACGATGCGCGAAGCGCCCGTCTGCGGTACGTTGCTGGAGCGGGCGAGCGAACGACAGCGCGATCGTACATACTACATGTAGAGATGGCTTTGCGATGCGTTGGCACTCGGCCCTACCGATTGCAGAAATCCGCGTGCGTCGCTAGCTGCCAAGTGTCCTGCGCTCATTGATGCGGGATGATAGGACCAAATCCAAGAGCGGTATGCGATGGCGGGCCACTACGACGATGCTGTGGACCCGCCGCTCCGACTCCTCCTCGGCGGCAAGGTTCTGGAAGACGGACGCAAGCTCGCCGAGTACCTTCCGCTCAAGACGCCGTACAACATGCAACACCTTCGCTGGGCCAAGCCGTACGCAGGTAGTATGCGTGCATCACCATTTGTTGATGCGAGCTTGGTGACGACCGACCGCGTAGGGGTCATTTGGGTGGCGCCGCTCGAGGTCGAGGCGCAATTTGAAAAGAAGTGGGGCCACTACGTCGCACCCAACGCGTGATGCTCTACTTGTACGAACTCATCCGGTAGGCACGTTAGTGATATTGCAGCCTCCCAGAGGATTAATTCGGCGTGTCGACCTGACTGTGAGTTAATACATGCAATTACGTATGTATAACGTTAGAGATGTGGTGGACTTCCTACCGGTAATGCGCTCGTGAGGCGTGGCCGGTGCGTCAAGCGAGGAGCTGGTCGTGATTCAGGACTGCGCGAGGACCAGGTAGCGTGCACACCAAGGGTCGTCTCGAAGAGCTATGAGCGACGCGTCCAGCGATGGCACCACAGCGCGACGAGCCAAGTGCCGGACATGCAGTCGTTCTATAGTAGCTGCCTGGATCGCGAGCGCGGTTGCGTCAGCGTCGTGCGGAAGCCACGGTTGTTGCGTTCGAGCCAAAGGCAATACCAGACGCAAGCGCGTAAGATCGGCCAGAGGGCACGAATGGAGGACTTGTGGGCCGATTGCGGCGCGGCGACAGTGTCGTTGAGAAAGCCAGCGACCGACGACGGGAGTTGCATCTGCAAAATGGCCCGGATCGGTGCAAAAGCGCGCCAGATTGCGCGGACGTATGGGCAGCGCATCAAAAGATAGCCGTACGTTTCGCGGGCTTGCGCATCGCAGCAAAGGCAGTAGCGAGCATCGTGGCCGAGAAAGTGCAAGCTGGATCGGACGGCCACGGCTTTCAGCGCGACCCGGTACACGAAGTCACCGTATCGCGGGATGGCTGCCGTAAAGGGACAAACGAGACCGCTCGACCCGGTTGCTCGTAGAAGGTCTCGGGGGCGCCAAGGTGTTGCACTGGAAGCACACGCCAGTCAAACTTCGGTCGCTGTCGGCAGCCGGTCAGTCGGACGTCCATAGTCGCCGCTAGAACGACTCGGAGTCCGAACTTGACGAGCCATGGCGGGGCACTAGCTGGGCGCACGGCATGATCGGCAGGCGAGATGAGCGGGAAGCGGCGAACGACCGCGCTGGAGCAGTGCGTATCCGGAGGCGCAAAGGCGGCAGGGCAGGGTATCCGGAAGATACGGGTCCAAATAAATACGTAGATTGCGGAAGCGGGTGGAGCCTCATAAACGGCTGAGCATTGCAGGGGCGCCCTTGAGCAGCATGGCGCCGCAAGGGAGGCAGGTGAAGCGCGAAAAGAAGTCCAGGGAAGAGCCCCTCTGCGCCCAAGAGGCAGAGAGGAAGCGCGAGAGCCGGATGATGGCGACGCAGCTGCAGTCGTCTTGCCTGCAGGCTCGGACCTTCCCCGCGACGAGGAAGGCGTGAAAGACGCTCCTGAAGAACTCGACGACCCCGTGGACGCCATCGATGACAACCAAGGTAAATGCGTCTCGATCTATCAAGACGCCAATGCACTCGCAGGCGACCCAGCGCAAAACTCGTCAAGTACAGGCGAGAACTGCATGAGCGCGAAAAAGGCCACTCTCAGTACGTTCTCGCACGCATTGCTGCTACGATCCTCAAACCTCTACGCAGCACGACCTGCCGTCTGGCGCGATCACGCCGTGGCCGTCGTGCAACGAAATACAAGAACCAGGCAACTCCGCGCCGGTTCTCGTCGCAGCTGCTGATCTACACGCGTCTACGAGAACACAGAGGAATCGCGTTGTTGCCGCTGACAAGGTCCGGGTTGAGGTTGTACCACGTGCCGTCGCACCACGCAACCGCTGCGGTGGCGGCGCGTGCTCAAGAAAGAGGTGCCGCTCGCGCACGTGCTCTACCAACCCGACGTCTGCCCCGAGCTCTTTACTTTGTGCTAGGTGCGCCGGGTCAAGTGCTTTGCAACGAGAACGCTAACGTCGCCCACGGCGTCGCCAACGGGACCATGTGTCGCTACGTCTCGGTCGCATGGCTACATCCAGAGCTTGAACGCTATGCGCCCGATGCCATCGCACGCGGCCCCTCCAACACTGAGAAGAAACCATTGACCCGCCACGCCACAACAAGCGCCCGCGCACCAACAAAAGGCCCGAAACACCAGTACAAGGCATGCGCAAGACCACAAAGTTGCCCGCCAAGCGGCCGCGGCCAGACCCCGACGCACCCGCGCCCAAGAAGAAGAAAAAGAAGAAGACCAAGCCCACCTCGCGCCACGTGTCCACCATCAGCTCCACGAACACGAATGGCGTCAACCCCTTCACGCGTTCTCTTTGAGAAAGAGTGAAACTACATGCCCAACCACGACGAGACGTCGGCGTTGCTCCAACCCGGCGCGCATGTCAACGACACCGCGATCCAGCTCCTTATCAAGTTGGGCATCCAAAAGCACAGCGACGACACGGTTGGTTACATCGTGCGGCATCACTTGAAAAGCTACTCGGACGACGCCACCGAATGGCTCACGCGGTTCACCTCCAACGGTCGCAGCATTTTGCGCTTCCAGCGCGGGACGGTAGACCTGCCCGAGCGCCGCAAGCTTCTACTTGATTTTGCCACCGCCTTTGCAACGCTCGTCTGGCAGGACACGGGATCCACGTCCACTTGGCACCTGTCGTCTCGCGGGTTCCGATGCAGCCCAACCTATCGACTGGAGTATTTTGGCCATCTTCAACTCCATCTACTGCGTCGCCGCCTTTGATGACCTCAGCGCTCTCACACCATCGAGCCCCTCGACTTTTCAGACGGTTACACCCCTGACCAAGGTGTCAGCATCGCAGAGAGTGTCGTCAACTCATGAACCACCTCCGAGCGGCTTTATCTAATCCATCTAATTAATGACTCCAAGTTTGCGTGCAATCCAATTCTCCACCAAAAGGATCCTACCAGCTCACCCCGCAAGGGACCTGTTGTTGCTCCTGTGTGGATGGACTGCCACGCGATGTACTCGAGTCGCACGTTCAACGATTGAAGTGCTTCGTGGCGCGGTATTTTTTTAGAATTTATTCGCACAGGGTCCTACTATACTGTCGCAATAAAAAGACGTTGCTGGGTAGACACGGTCGTATCCGGATATAAATCCGGATACAGCGACGGCTGCGAGGTTGCTTACATTATTTGAGGCAGTCATGCGAGGGGTACTGGCGGTCCTGGTCGCGCTCTGCTGCGCGGCCGCAGTCTCTGCGATCTACGAGGACCAAGTCGGCGAGTTCGACTGGCACCGCGCCGGCCTCGGCGAGGTCCACCACGTCGCGTTCCCGTCCAAGAACTCGAAGAACTTTCTCGTGACCAAGGCCATGTACGTGGCCACGGAGGCCAACGTGCTCGCCAAGGTGGACCTCAAGACGTCCGACGTCGCCTGGCGCCACGTCCTCCCCGAGGCCACGGCTGTGGAGGACCTCGTCTTTTGCGACACCCACGAAAGCGTCGTGTCTGTCTCGTCGTCGCGCGCGTCGGCGGCCTCGACCCGCGACGCGACCTTGGTGCGCCAATGGGACGCCGTGCACGGCCATCTTCTTTGGCAGGCGTATGTGCCCGTCGCTGCCCCCGCGGAGACGCCGTTTGCCGCAGCCTACGAGGTGCGCAGTGCGACGGACGAAACCATTTTGGCCGTTGTCCGCAACGCCGACGTGACGATCCTCGGCTTGCGCGCCGGCGACATCTTGCGCACGGCCGCCTTCCCGCACGCCTTTTCCCAAGTCCTCTCGACCAAGCTCTCGGTGGACGCGACGAAACTCTACATTCTGGGTCTCGACAGTGTCTCCAAGACCAAGGTGGTCGTGCAAGTCGTCTTGAAGTCGGCGTCGACGTCGGTCTTGTCGCTTGCCCACGCCAACGATGTCGTCGGTCTCTACCGCGACGACGACCAGGACCGTGTCGTGGCTGTCGCTGTGATCGAAGATGGGTCGTCGTTGCACTTGCAGGCGCTGTACGACCTCGCCGTCGTCAACACGATCGCGATCGCGTCGCTCGAGCTCTCGAACCCGACGCCGGCGACGCCGCTCACGTTTGTCGGTATCGACAAGTCGGTCGCCCACGCGTTCGTCCTCGTGCTCTCGAACGGCAAGCGCCTCTTTGCGCGCGTCTCGTCCAGCTTGGCGCTGACCGTGCTCGCGTCCTTGCCCAGCTCGGGCTTCCTCATCGCCTCGGCGCAGGCGCCCGGCATCCTCTTCCACGCGTCGCTCCACGCGGCGCAAAACCGCGTCGCGCTCGTCTCGTACCACGCCGACGCGTCGCCGTCCATGCACCTTGAAGCGTCCATTGACGTGGCGCTTTACGGCCGCGCGATTGCGCGTGGCTTTGCCGGCGTCTCGTTCAAGAAGACCGGTAAAACCATCTCGGTCGTCCGCGTCGGCCTCGTCATGGCCGATGCGAGCTTGATCCTCCTCTCGAACGAGAAGCCGTCCGACGCGATCAACCCGGGCCTTGTCTGGATCCGCGACGAAGCGCTTGCGTACGTCACCAAGGCGTACTGGGTCACGCCTGCCGGCGTCGAAGAGCAGGCGCTCAGCGTGATTCCGTCGTTCACGGAAGAACTCGCGCTCGAAGGCAAGAAGCTGCTGCACTTTTTCCAGACGCTCGGCGCATCGCCCGCCAAGACGGCGTCGGAAACGTCGCAGTTTTTTGGCTTCTCCAAGCTCTTGATCCTCTCGACATCGACGGGCAAGGTCTATGCGCTCGCCTCCGAGACAGGCGACATCGTTTGGTCCCGCTACGTCGGCCGCGACCACCGCCTCGTGGTGACACGGGACCACCCGGCGTTCGGCGCCGGGGCCGAACTCCTCCTCGTTGGCGCCGACTCGCGGCTCACGTGGATTGACGCCGAGGACGGGCGCGTGCTCGCCTCCGAGGCGCCGACGGACGCCGCCAACAAGGACACGTATGTTGTGCTCCTCCCCAAGCAAAAGCACCACGAGATGACCGAGGCCGTCGCGCGCCGCGTGGTTGGCGTCGTCGATGCGTCGCTGGACGTCGCCTTGTACCCGCCGAGCTCGGCCGTGCCGGATGCGTTCTACTTTTACCGCTACAACAAGGCGGCGCATGCGTTCGAGGGCTTCCACCTCGACGAGACCAAGACCGCGACGTTGGTATGGTCGGTCGTGCTCCCGACCGACGAAAGCATCGTCGCGCAGTCGGTGCAGGCCGAAGCCACCGCGATCGAGTCGAGTGTCACCATCACGGGCGACGACTCGCTCCTCGTCAAGTATTTGAACCCGCACCTCTTTGGCGTTGCAACGCTCGATGCGCACAATGTGCTTCAAGTGAGCTTGATCGACGCGGTCTCTGGGCGCATTGTCCACCGCGCCAAGCACGCCCAGGTCGCGCCGTCGGTGCAGATGGTTCAGGTACGACGAGATGGTTAATGTGTTGCCGTTTCTGACCTTTACACGTGTAGAGCGAAAACTGGCTCGTCTACACCTTCTGGAGCCTCAAGACCAAGCGCACGGAGCTCGTATCCGTTGCGCTTTTTGAGCGCGCGATCGGCGCCCGTGATCTGAACCCGTGGGTCCGCCCTGTCTGGGCCGACTCCAAGTCTTCCTTTGACGCCAAGGCGCCGTATGTGCTCCAGAAGAGCTTTATCTTCCCGAGCCCTGTCTCGGTGCGTCAACGCGCCTCTTCAATGGGTGGATCTCATCATCTGGATCGCTAGTCGCTCGGTGCAACGCTCACGGCACGCGGCATCACGCCGCAGTTTGTGCTCGTGGGCATGGCCAACGGCCAGATCTTCAAGCTCGCCCGCAACATCATCGACCCACGTGTGCCCGAGGGCCCGCCGACGCCGGAGCAGCAAGAGTGCGTGTTTTTCTTCTCTTTGAACGTGTCGGATTCACGATGCTCCTGTAGAGAGGGCCTCGTCCAGTACTCGCCGTACATCCAAGTGCTCGCGCAGCCCTTCTCGATGGTGTCGCACAACCAGACGCTGCAGAAGCTCGAGGCGATCGTGAGTGCGCCCGCCAACCTCGAGTCGACGTCGCTCACGTTTGCGTTTGGCTTGGACTTGTACTATGTCCGCCTCGCACCCGCCAACGCGTTTGATGTGCTGCCGTCCGACTTCAACTACGAGCTCCTTCTCTTGCTCATTGCGGGTTTTGTCGGCGGCGCGTACGGCACCAAGCTTCTCGCGGAGCGCAAGCTTCTGCATGAGCAGTGGAAGTAGATACTACCTCTTCTTCTCTTCTAGACAGGATATGGACTGTGTAATACTACGACATCGATGCCCCAAAATAATGTCTTGTTGAGAACATCCGTCGGGGCAAGTCCCTCCTTGCGCGACAGTTCCGACGTACGGTTTCACACCACTCGGGCAGTTGTTGGACCTAGCGGCTCGGAAGGGGCACGAGGCATGGAGGACGACCCGGGCGAGATGGAGGCGATCGCCATCCAGTCGCAGGTGCGTGGCGGCCAGAAGCTTCGTACCAAGCAGCGGCGTAGATCACGGAGCTCAACCGGCTCCTCTTTACGACATCCGACGAGCACAAGCGCAGGGCCCTCGAGCAGCAAATCGCCGCACTCGAAGAAGACCAAATCACGCTGCGCAAGGCGATCCAAGACGAGCGAGAAATACGCGCCGCCGCACGCTTCACGACTGTACGACCCGCGAGCGCGCGGCCTCGGCGCACGACGCTCAAGCCTGTCCAAGAGGTAATCCTTCGTGTGCACCTCGTGCCTCAATGCTGCTGTGTCAGGACAATGAAGTGCCGGCGTCGCAGCTCACGGCGGAGCTCGCGCGGCGTCACTTTATCAACGTCATCCACCTCAAGACGGAGCTCGTGCGCGATGTCGTGACGCCGTCCCAGAACCAAAAGTACCCGCCGAGCGCGATCTTGGAGGGCGGCACCAAGAGTTCTGGATGAGCTCGGGCATGTACCCGCAGCTGCTGCAGCTCACGATGCGCGAGACCGTGTACATTGCGTCCATTGAAGTCACGAGCGCGTTCGTCAAAGAAATGCGCGTCCACTGCACGCACAGCCGGTCCGTTGTCAACCCGGACCCAATCACGGTGACACTGCCGCCGCCGGCCGACGGTACGAGCAACATCGTCTTAAAGCGTCCTCGCATTCAAGTGCTGCGAGTAGGCGAAGTCGAGCGCGTGTCGCATAAATTCAAGTTTGAAGGCGACGCGATCGAAGCCATCGACATTCGAATACTCAGCGGATACGAGGCCTTTTGCTTTGTGCACGTCGTCAAGGTCAAGATCGACGACAACGTCGAGCGAAAAAACAGCTCGTAGTGCCCACCGTTTTAGTAGATTAGTCGATAGACCCGTGTCGTCCCATAGATACCGGTATACAACACACAAATTGGACGAGCACATGTGGTCGATTGTCTTGCGCGGTTCTGATTGGACCCCGCAATGGAAATAGTGACGCTGGATTGGTTCACTCTTTTGGCCAATCAAACGCGCATACGTGGCGAAAGGAGAGCGTGCGACGGTTGTTTCCTCGCAAACGGTCGCGTGAACAGACGCTTGTCGGTGGTGTCAAGATCACATTACTGCGGTGCCCTTGGGTAGTGTAATTTGCGTGGTACATCTTCGTGTGCTGACGCGAGCTGACGCAATTGAGAACGACGAGTCTCTCACCTCTATAATATCATGTTACACCCTATTCGATTTTAGAGGTACGTGTACATTCGCGATGCTGGGGTTCGTGGGACGCGTCGTCGCGCGTGGAGGCCTTCGGACGACTGGCCGTCGATGGAGCTCGACCCTCGACGAGACTGCGTACATTGAGCAGTTGCAGCTGAAGGATATCAAGAGGTATTGTCGCCCGATGCGCGCATCTGAGGTTCACACACCTGTCATTAGCAAGGCCTTTTACGACGAGCAGGCCGGGCGCCGCAACTACTTTTACTACGTCGACCTCCAGGTATAAGACTACGAGCCGATACAATAATACGTTATATGCGGAGCGCAGGGCCAGCTCTTTCTCGAGGACATGGTGCCCAAGAACATTGCGACGTCCCTGAAGAGCCCCAAGTTCCTCAAGTTCTTCTTCCACATGCTGCGGCCGCACGCGACGACGGACCTCCAGTACGTCACGGCGTTCCTCGAGTACCCGTACCGGTCGCCGTGCGGGCCCGAGATGAACTACATCAAGGCCGCCGACACACCGATCGTCGTCACCGAGCTCCAGAAGCAGCCGTCGCAATGGCTCTTGCGGACGAACGCCGACCCCGAGGCCGACGTGCCTTTTGCGCCAGAGTCGCTCGCGATTTCGGCCACGACCGGCCGACTCTACCACTGGACCGAAACCAAGTACGTGCAAGGCTACAGCCTTGTGCGGTCGCAAGTCGCTGTGGATATTGCCAACTCGATCTCGTTTGCAGAGTCGCCGAACGCGCCCCATGTGTTTGTGGCGCCGTCGGGCGATGCGACCCCGATCAAAATCCTGCCTTAAGCTCCATCCACTGGATCAGAAAACGAGTGCTTGCATCCAATTGATTACACTGGGAAAACGCTGCTTCGCGATATCTATACCGACGTGGTGCTACAAGACGGGAGGGGACACGGGTTGCTGCTCTTGTCGCTGCGAGAACGACAACGACTTGCGGATCTCGCGGTCGTTCGTAATACGGAAGGCCTCAAGGAAGGCATTGATGCTGATCTTGCCCGTGCCTTGCCTACGAAGCCTATATGGACCCATCCAAGAGAGAAAGCAAGCTCGCACAAATCGAGTTCTTGGAAGAGCGTCGCAATGTTGTGGAGCTGCGCATCTTCGTCGGCGACATGGGCGTTGAGGAGCGCGCAGCCTTGCTGGAACTCGTCGAGCGTGATGTAGCCCGAGTTGTCCTTGTCGAAGAAGCAAAAGATCACTTGCAGCTCCTTTCGGTACATGTAGAACGTGTCGAGATCCAGTTGCCCGCCCGTATCGCCGTTTTGCGCATGGTTGGTCTGGTACGACTCGAGAAAAATAGCGTACTCAACCTTGTCTTGGTTCTTGACAACGCTGCGGGGCGGAAGGAGCACTGGCGCGAGCCGCGACCAGTCGAGCTCGAGCTGCAAAACGTCTCCGAGAACTGCGACCCAGTCCTCGATGCTCACAACGCCTACACCACATTATTTACTCTCCACGACGAGTCAGGGCAATGCACCGAGGTGACGAGAATCTTTGGCCTCAAACGCCGCCAACAAGGCTTTCTGCATACAGCTTCAGGAAGAGACCACGAGGAGCTTGCGCACCTTGTGGTTGCCAATGAGCTGCATGAGGTTGTGTCGGTTGTGATCCTCGATCGACCGAAGCCTGGCATCGACGGGCTGATGCGATACTACACACATGCCTCTGTGAGCTCTACATTGTCATCGGGTCGCTTGCAACTGTGGTTGGGATTTGAAACGTATGGAGCTGAAATGCGAGCGACGACTGTAGCACCATGTACGCACCCTACGCACACAATATATGTCCGCTTGCACGTACAATGCTTCAGACCTTGTTGTTGGAGTAGCAGTAGTTGGAGCCCGAGAAAATCGTCACAAGCGTCGACGAAGAAACGGCGTTGTTTCCATTGTCCTCCAGGGGCACAGCCATGGTAGCCACGTTGCCGCTGCTGAGCTGTTCCTTGGTATACGGCCAGTCAAAGCCGTCTCGGACCGGTTCATGGGCACGCACAAGCAGCTACTCCATACAGTTCGTCAAAATCTGTGTTGGCATCACATCGCACCTTGAGGCCATTCCGACACAAAAACGTGCCGTGACGTCGGGTCCAAACACGACACCGGCGCCGCGACGGCTCGGCGAGCTGCCTTTAGTTGGCGACGGGTCAGACCACAGCAAGTCCTACGTGCCACCATGAAGCTCCCGTCATACCATAGAACGCACACCCGCATTGTGCTCAGCGGCTTGAGAAGCTCGGGCGACAACGTTTGGGGAAAGTGGAGTTGAAACTCGCGCCGAGGAATCGCGTCGATCTATAAAGTTTCAGGCGGGACTTTCCAGTGGCATGGATCATTGGGCATGGATCGACCTCGGCCAGCGTGATGTCGGCGGCTGGTAGCCCACCGTGCACGACAAACACAGCGTCGTTGATGACGTGCGCGAGCGGGAGTCGTTCAAAGAAGGCGTTAAAGGCACCATACACGTGCCGGTCGTACTTGGTCATCACCTACACCAACACCGAATCAACTCCACCGTCCGGATGGAAACGTGCGGTCAATAGTACCTCGCGCTGGAAGCTGTAGAGACGGTTGAGCTGCGGGTCCTCGTGGTTGCCCCGATTGATGTGCACCGCGGTCGGGTACAGCATGTGGTAGGCAAAAAGCAGCGCGCAGATTTCAATGCTGCAGTTGCCTCGGTCCACGACTACGTCGTTGGCGTCAAACACATGTGCGTGGTGCTGTCGTCGAGTCACGTACAGTCGCCGTTGAAGAGGTACCAGTTGGTCGGCGACGGCGGACCTTGCTCTTTGAAGATATGGAGCACGTCGTGGAGTTGCCCGTGCACGTCCCCACGATTGTGAGCGTTGTGTCGGACGGAATCTACCCTCCGATTATCAGCTTCAATGACCCCGATGGCTGCCGATGATGCGAGGCGCCAACCGTAAGGTGAATCACGTTCGGTAGCACCTCGTAGTGCTGTGCACATGCGCTCATGAGTCGGGTAAGCGTCTCTGCTGGCAGCGGAATGTGCATGCCGTCGGCAGCCTCCGCAAATGCCTACGTCAAGTGGCGTTGCCGTTCTAGCGAATGGCGGCACCAACCTGGCTCATGCTCGCGACTTGGTCGATCGACAAGGGAAATTGCAGGTGGATGAAATCGTGCAGCTGAATACCATCGATGGCGATCGCGTCGGACGAGGCCACGCTCTCTGTAGCATGACGGACGTTGGTGAGGCACGTACATACATGATGCGCAGCGTACCGAGGTCGGTGCCATCGTCTGCGGACCCGATCATGTCCAAGCACGTGTGCATAAAGGCGGCGAGCTGGACTTGCTTGGTCTCGTCAAGGCTACGTGGTGTGCGTGAGCCGACATGTCTCGTCCTCGCCAGCGTACAGGTCAAGCTGGCTCCAGATGTGCCAATGGTGCAGGTCGTCCTCCGAGATCTTGGGCGCCTGCGCGATCGTCTCACGCTCCACGACGATGCCATCGGTAAGGTCTTCCTTCGTGCAGAGCGCGCCCATGCTGCGCCGGTGCTGGTCGACTTGGATGTCGTTGAAACGTTCGACCTCTGCACTGCAAAAATACATTGAGGTTGAATCCATCAGTTTTAAACCACGTTTTAAACAGCCATGTTGAAGTCGGGGTGCGTCTGAGCTGCCCCGCATTCCTGCCGGTCACCCTGGCAGAGAAGACGGCCCATCTTTCTCAAGAGTACTCGCTCGACCTGCATACGGGACGAGGTCCAATGAATCACAAAGGCCATCGGGAGGCGCCGTCTGCACCCCGCCAACGAGCCAAGAAGAGAAGGCGATTCGATGTACAAGTACGACGAAAAAAGCAGAATCGCTTCGATCCTTAAAGCGCGTGGGCAAAGAGTTGGCCGCGTGCGTTGACGGCATACATGCGCGTGTCGGCGATGTGTACGCTCGCGGCGTTGCCCGGCACATGGGCGACAACGCGCCAGTTGGGCGACGAGCTGAGGTTCTCCGTGGCGCAAAAGATCTCGGTCTGGCGGGTCACGCCGCAGAGCGCGTGGCCGTTCGACGAGAGCTGCGTAAAGAGGCCAGGCACCTGCGCGACCTGTGGCACGTCCAGGAGGGCGCCGACGGACGGCTTGCCCGCGAAGAGCTCGTCGCGGTCCGTCACGGCGAAGAAAGCGTCGTCGCCGTGGAGCACAAACTGCTTGGGCGCGCCAACGTCGGCGTGGCCCGGCCACATGACGGCCCACGCGATCGGGCTGGCCATGTTGAGGCAGTACGCCGACGACGAGCGATCGACACCGCAGACGTAGCCGCCATTGGATGAGAGCTGCACGTTCTTGCCAAGCATCGCCGACCACGCACTCGGTTCCGTCGCGTGCGCGAACGAGAGCGAGTCGTCCGTCGCCGTGCGGAAGAGCATGCCGTTGGCGAGCTCAATGTGCTGCGTGCTGCCGACGAGCGGCGTCCAATGCGCAAGGTTCGACTCATCGGCGCACAAGACGTGGTTGGCCGTGGTCGTACCGCACACGCGGCCGTCAGCCGCCGACACTTGGCGGAACGCAACGTCATCGGGCGTCGCGACCTGCATCCAGTAGTCGGCGTTCAAGTTGGTCGGGCGGAGCGAGAGCTCGGTAGGCGGCGAAGACGTCTTTTGCTGGACGAGGACGACGAGGCCGAGGACGGCAGCCGCAGCCACGACGTGACCAGCGTGGCGGATGCCCGAGGCGCGCTCGGGCGTGGCGGTGTGAAGCATCGGGCTCTTCTCCATAGTCGGCAAATCGAAGTGTGACGCCAAGATCACCCTGCTCCGAACACGATGTGCATCTGGTTCAGATGATTCGAAGTTTGTATCGAGGCCGCCTCCTCGAAGTACCGTAGTAGTAGTACTGCAAGTACAAGAGTGATAGGGAGCTGCCATGACGATGCATCCCGAGCGCTTTGCCGTCACGAGAGCCCCCTTGCGCTCGAGAGAGAAAGAAGATCGATGCTTGCGGCAGCGTTGAGCGAACAAGCTCGGTGCAGCTCGGCCATCACCCACGGCTGCATGGCGTTTGGGCTCTAAGATACTCGAACTCGTTTGTCGCAAGCCCACGGCCACGCACGCAGCCATTGACATGGAGCTTCGTCAGGCAGAAGCGCACAGTCATGCGCTCCGTGCCACGGAGAGTCTACAGCTCGAGCCTACGTGGTTGTTGCACGCGTCTCGATGGCGGCTTGACACTCGCGTTGCGATCTTGCCTTTCGCCGACGCTGATTGGCTCGATTTAAACTAAAGCTGATAATAAAATCAATCGCTTGTCTATTTTTAAAATTACGCAACGAGAGGCAGTCAGGGTATGAATTAGCTGCAACAATTCCTAGTCGGACTTACAGTTAGTCGAAACGGCGTAATTCGTAGTCGAGGATCATTTTGGAATTTGCGAGAAGAAGGACCATGGCCTACACCGCGGACGAGACCGCGCTCCTCGCGCAGAAGCCGCGCATGGGTGCTCTCTCGGTGGCCGAGAAGATCGAGCAGGCGAACCTCCTCAAGACGCAGGGCAACACGCTCTTCAAGGGGGGCGAATACAAGAAGGCGATCCACAAGTACTCGGCCGTCTTCTTGTACGTCAACGGTCTCAGCGTCGCCGGCGATGGCATGTCTACGTACTCGCAAGGCAATGCGGCTATGTCGGCGACCGCGGCTGAGGGCGACGAGATCAAGCAGCTCAAGATCGTCGCATACACGAACACGGCCATGTCGCACTTGAAGCTTGAAGCCTTCGACAAGGCGCTCGACGTGTGTGAGAAGGTGCTGGCAATCGAACCCGAGCATGTCAAGGCGCTCTTCCGTCAAGGCCAAGCGTACGTTCTCTGGTAGCAGTGGTGTATAAGGCTTACCGAACTACATGACTAGCTACGCGGGCAAGGGCAAGTACTCGATGGCCAAGGAGATCCTCAAGAAGGCGCTGGCGCTCGAGCCCAAGAACGCGGCCGTGCGCAACGAGCTCAAGCGCGTGATTGACGAAAGCAAGCTCCACCCGGAAGAAGACGATCTCAAGAACAAGTTCTCAAACATGTTCAACAAGTCGGGGGGTATTTACAAGTAGTCGGTCTGGTCATTCAATTTTCACACGAATGCGATGCGTCCGATGCCTAGTACTTGCTACTGCTACTTGCATTGGGCAGATCCCAAATGCCATCGAGACGGTCGCACACGTGCTCCATGATCAACTCGTAGCTGTGTCCAAACGCCGTGTGTGTCTCGGGCGCCAGCAGCGCCGAGACGTCGACGTCGACGACGTAGTGCGACTGGATTGGTGTGCAGCCGGCTGCCGGGCGGTGCGTCTGGAGAATCGTCGCGACGCGGAAGAGGTGGTTCAAGACGCAGTCCTGCGTCGAGTACACGTTGAGAATCCGGTCTTGGCGTACGTCGGGAAAGGCATTGGCCGCCACAGCGCCAAAGTTGTGCGCAGGCACGAATGCACCGGCAAAGACACCTATGGGACGTCACGAATTGGAGCCAACGACCGAGCAGGACATACGACGCGATGGAGATCAAAGCGGGTACGAGGTGACAACGCATTCTGCGCTGCGAGGCGATCGAGGAGGCTATAGAGCACCGCGCCGCCGAGCGAGTGACCGAGGAGCGTCACCTTGCGGCCGCGCGTAATGGTCGGGTGCGTGCGGAGCACATCGGCGAGGATATGACCAACTTGGTGGGCCTTGTTCTTGGCACGGTTCCACGGATTGCCTACGGGTGTCTCAATTGCATCGTGACTCGTCGTATCATGTTACCTGTAAAGTGGGTCGCAATCACGTCTTCGCGGCCCGTCTCGAAATGGCCTTGGAACTTGTCGACAAAGTCGTCCCACTCGGCGCCGTTCCCAGCTTCCCACAAAACGACGTAACATGCCACTATGCCAGCTCTGTAACTATGCCAGAGGTAAGAGCGGTTTACCGTTCTTGCGCTGGCAGTAGGTAGCCCAGTTGGTTGATGGGTCCATGCCATGCGTCATAAAGCCATTGACGGCGATCACAACGTGCTCGCAGGTTGAAATGTCTCCACTGTGGTGCTCCAGCTTGAGGTAGTCGACGGCGCGAATTCTCTGGTTGGTTTCCATCGACTTGAGCGCTGCTTCTTTCGCTGTCTCCCACAGAAACGACGACTTGGACGCGGGCGCGTCGCGCTATACTCACCAACGAGTGTGAGTACGTTGTCTTCTCCATTATCGACTTGCTACCGTCGCGACGGGTGTCTTGAAGAACGCACTCGCAGCGCCCCAGAGCCCGCCAGCGATGGCGGCCGCCACGTCCGTGTCGAGGACTTGGTCCGTCGGCTGGCTTGCAATGGCCGTGCTGAGCTCGCGGTCGAGCTGCGCCAGCATCCGATTGTGCAGGTTTGCCTTGACCGACTTGGCGTCCTGTTGCATCATGTGCCACTCACCCTCGGTCAATTGGCCCTTCGCAATGAGGTCCCGGGCATCGCCCTGGAGAAATCGGCCGTCGTCGACCATGCTGCGAAATCGCTTATCCGGATAGGAGGCAGTTGCGGTCGGGTAACGAAAGACGCTCAAGCGCAGCATGATGGATTTAGAAGCAGGAAATAGATAAAGCTAGGCTTCGTAACCCGTGAGGTCAAGGGTGAGGCACTTGGAGCGCTGAGAGCCAATGTCCTTGCAGACGCCAATGAGCGCATCAGCCTTTTCGTAGAACGAGTCTTTGAGCGAGATGACGATGCACTGGAAGTCGCACTTTTGGATGTACGTCGACACCTTGTTGACGTTGATGTTGTCCAGCGCCGCGTCAACCTCGTCGAGTACAAAGAAGGGCGACGGCCGGTAGCTGTGGATCGCAAAAAGGAGTGCGAGCGCAGCCACCGTCTTCTCGCCGCCGCTGAGCTGCTCCATCTCGCGGAACCGCTTCATGGGCGGCATCGCGTTGTACTTCATGCCATGCAAGTACGGCTCCTCGGGGTTGTCAATGTTGAGGTACGCGGTACCGCCCAGTGGGTGCTTGGAGCTCTTGGTCAGGTTCTTGTACACGCTGTCGATGCACCCCGAGACGTGGTTGTACGCCTCCATAAATCGCTCGTAGCGCGCCTCGCGCACCTCATCAAAGCGCGTCGCGGCCTCTGCTGCGCCAGCCTACGCGTCTCGATAAGCTCTAACGATCAAATGGATAACACGTACCTTGATGCGCTCGAGCTCGGCTTCTTCGTGGCTGATGCGAGATTGGATCTCGTCGTACTTTTCGAGGGCCTTCATGTTGGGCTGCATGCGCTCGAGCTCGGCCGCGAGCGTCGCAATCTGCTGCTCGTACTTGGTCGCGAGGTCTTCTCGCTCCTTGTCGTTTGCAAATGAGATGCGGTCCAGCCCGGAAAAGTCGATGGTTTCGTCCACATAGCGCTTGTCGGCCTGCGCCGTCAGCGTCACGCTGCTATCGCCCATCGACGATTGCTGACTCTCGACCATGTCGACGTCGCCATCGCTGTCGTCGTCGGAGGTATGACCCACAAGTGGAAGCTTCACTTGGTCCATCGTCGCACGCTTGAGAATTTCGTGCTTCTTGTCCTTCAAGCGATCCAGCGCCGCCTCTTGGGCCGCGATTTTCTTGTGGATGTCCGCAACGTCCGTGTCGAGCGACTCGCGTTGCTTGGCCATAGCCTTCAGCTCGGTCTCGATCGCCTTGAGTGCGACGTGGGCCGCCGCCGCCGCGTCTGTCTTGGCCTTGTTGTCAGCTTCGAGCTTTGACGTCTGCGCGACGAGCGACTTCTTCTCGTGCTGAATGTCTTCAAGCGTCTTGGTCTCTTTTGCGATCGACGCTTTGCAATAGTCCCAGCGACGCCGGTTGTCGTGCCCTTCCAAGTATTGCAGCTAGACAAGTGCGTCACGATGACCATCATGATGTCTCAACATACCTGCGCCTGGATTTTGGCCATGTGACTGTGAAGCTTGCGACGGCGGTCGATGCGCTCCTGCTGCTGTTTTACGACCTTCTCTTCGTATTCGCGGATGTTTTCAATGCCGAACGACTCGCTGAAGTCCTTGAACATGTCGTCTTCGACCTAGTAGTCCATTTATAAGCGTCATTCTTGGGTATTGAGAGCAGAAGGGCACATACCGAATGGATGTCGTGCTCAAGCGCACGCATGTCGGTCGCGCGCGCTGCAATCGACTTTTTGACCTTTTTGATCTCAGGAAGAAGGGCAGCGAGACGCTTCTTGCAGTCTTGCATACGGGCCTTGATCTTCGGGATCTTGGCTTCGGTCGTCGCAATGTCGGCCGTCGCGTAACGCAGACGGTTGCGGAGCGACCCGAGCTTCGTTTCGAGAGTTTGACGGCGCACGGCACCGGTGCTTTCCTTCTCGAGAGCCATAAGCTCCTACACACCGATAGCAGTGCATAATGCTACGCGATCCTCGTCATAAGACGCACCGACTGCAGCGCATCCCGCTTGTCTTTGAGGAGCTGCGTTTCCTTTTCGTCCCAGCGGCCAGCGCGCGCGGCGTCCTTCTGGGTGCGACCACCCGTCATGCTGCCGTTCTTGCTCACGACCATGCCGTTGAGCGTCACAGCCTTGACCTTTTCGTTGCGCTGGAAGCAAATCTCACTAGACACGACCATTGAGCGATACGAGGCGAGAAAAAGAGATGGCATTTGTACCGCGCTTCGTCAATGTTGTCGCACACGATCGTGTCCGAGACAGCGTAGAGCACGGCGGGTTGGATGTCGTGGTCGCAGTCAATGACGTCCACAACAAGCTTAACGCCGAGGTCGCGAAGGCGCTCGTTGATGGGCTTGATGCGAATCTTGTCGAGCGGAATAAACGAGATGCTGTCGAGTCGGTTGTCACGAAGGTACTACTCTTGGCGTCAAAGTATATATCATGGAAACCAACGCGTACATACCTGAATGCACTCTTGGCCCGTCTTGTAGTCGTTCACAACGAGCGAGTCCATATGCTTGCCGGTCGCGACCGTCACAGCCATGTTGTACTTGCGTTGGATCGGCTTGCACAAGTCCACGAGGCGACCGCGGACGCCGGGAAAGAGACGCTGGAGCGTATCAAATGTTTGGGACTTCTTCAGCTCGGCCTGGCTTTGGCGCCAGTCGTCCTTGACATTGCGCAGTTGCTACAACAGCGCGCTTTAGTATGAGACGTCGTCATGCAGGATAAAGCGCGTACCAGCTGGAGCTTGTCCAACTCGGTCTTGAGCGACTGTTTTTGTTGGAAACGTCGATTTCCTATGATCCATTCGATATGCAAAGGTGCCACGGACAGGCATTGCATACGTGCTGCTCCGTGTTCTGGAGGTCGCTCTCAGCTTGCGCAATCTCTTCCTTACTCTTCGTGATCACGCGTTTGATCTAACATGGCCTTAAGTGATGACGAATGACCCACAAGGACGTACGTCGACAAGTCGGTCCTCGGCTGATTTACGATCTTCCTTCAGCCGGTTCATTTCCTCCGTGTGCTCTTTTTCTTCTTGGGACAAGGTTGCGAGTCGGCTTTCGTCGGCCGTCTCTTGTCGCGCCAACTACAAGCACTTTACATCCATGCAGTTGGTCATGGGCGCACGAACCGACGCCAAGTCGTTGCGCAACTTTGTGGTTTCAATCAAGGCCGCCTCTTTGATGCGATGGTACTCTTCGAGTTGGTTGCCCTCGAGCACAAGTTCTTCGTCGTCTTTGGTCTCTGCGAGCACAGCTTCGGCCTGCGCACACACATAAGACACATGCAACGTAGCGCGCAAAGTGCATACCTTCTTGAGCTCCGCAAGGTCGGCATGCAATCCGTCCATCTCGTCGTTTTGCTCTTCGACCTTCTTGGCCATGACCTTTTCTTGTGCGATCGCGGCGTCGAGCTTTTCTTCGAGTGCTTGATGTGCTCGTTCAGCTGGATGAGCCGCGGCGCGACGTTGTCGACCTGCTGCTGCACATTCATAGCGTTCATATCGCGCTGCCGGCACTCCTTGAGCTGCAACGCATGCTGCTTCTTCTTGTCCTTGAACGCATCCAAAATTGTCTACGCATTTCGTATCAGATACCACACAACGAAACAAAGTCAAACCTTGTTGTCACCGAGGATTTCGTCGAGCTGCGTTTGGGCGTCGTCCATCACGCGCTTGCGACCTGTCGCTTCTTCCGCGACGTGGAAGAGTTGCCATAAATAGTTGTGCTGCTTCACGCGCGTGAGCTCCTTGCGCTTCTGCTTGAAGCGCTCGGCCTCTTCCTTTTGCTCGCGCACGATCTTGCGCTCGGCCGCGAGACCCTTCTTCTTTTGGTACGCAAAGATCGTGTTTTCCTCGGCCGCGTTCTTGGCTTCCATGCACTTTTCGTACTCGTCCTTGAGCTCGTCCGACGACGAAATCATCTCAAAGAGGCGAGTGAGTTGCTCTGGGCTCTTGGACGCGATCGACTCGACGTCGCCTACCAACACAGCTTAGCGCCGCGATGTTGCAGTCGTGCTCACCTTGAAAGACGAGAAAGTTGCGCGCCTTCACGAGAATGCCAAGGTCCTTGAGAATATTTTCGTACTCGTCATGGGCCACGTCGCTGCCGTTGACACTGTAGGACCCAACGCCCTTGTCCGAGATGCGACGCGTGAAGTTCAACTCGTCGGACGGGAGCTCGCCGAGGTGCGCCGTGATCTTCTCCTTCTCGGCGTCATCGAGTCCATAGATGAGCGAGACATACGCTCCATCGGGGCTCACGTCGTTCGTCCCGTCCTTATGGAGGAGGTCCTTGAGCTGGTTCGAGCGCAGCTGCCGGCTGTGGACGCCGAGGACGAAGCTGATGGCGTCCATGAGGTTGGACTTGCCGGCGCCGTTGGGCCCGATCACGGCCGTGAAGCGGTAGAAGGGACCGATCTCTTGCTTCCCTCCATACGACTTGAAGTTGCTCACGTCGAGGCGAAGGATGCGGCCCATCTTCGTGCTGGTTCCGCGGGCCCCAAATGGAAATTCCCGACCTCGGCACAGCGCGGGAATCCGCGTTAGAAGCACAAATCCGGATCACGCTGTTGTATCCGAAACGTGTTTTTGATATAAGATCATGTTTTACGGGACATATACGATATGATTAACCGTGGCTTGCATTGGCTAAGATCACGCCGCTTGCGTCGCATCCTCTGCTATTATGGTGCATTCTACCTCAGTATCAAGCAAAAGCAGACCGACGCAAGTATGTTAAATGGTGATGAAATACACGGATACCATGCTTAAGGCTGCTGCCGTCGTTAGGTTGTGCTGATGTGAGCGGACATCGGTCGCAGTTGCGTTGATCTAGACTTAGTAATTCTACGACATACAAACAACAAGCTTGGCGAAAAGCAAGCCCAAAAGTACGTTCAGCATGCGTGTTCGAAGCACGAGTTGCGGAATTTCGAGACCAGTCGCACGAAGCAGCGGACAGAATGGGCGAGCGCAAGGTCTTGAACAAGTACTTCCCGCCGGACTTCGATCCGGCGCTTATGCCTCGGCGCAAGCAGCCGAAGAACATGCAGATCGAGGTGCGTATGATGCTGCCCTTCTCGATCCAGTGCAGCACGTGCGGCGAGTACATGTACCGCGGCAAGAAGTTCAACTCGCGCAAGGAAGACGTGCTCGAGGAAGACTACCACGGCATCAAGATCTTCCGCTTCTACATCCGATGCATCACGTGCGCGAGCGAGATCACGTTCAAGACGGATCCGCAGCATGGCGACTATGCTGCCGAGCATGGCTGCCAACGCAACTTTGAGCCATGGCGTGAGACCGACGCTGACGAAGCTGCGGTGCTAAAGGAGCGCGAAGAAGAAGAAAAGGGCGACTCGATGAAGGCGCTGGAAAACCGAACGCTCGACTCGAAACGAGAGATGGACATTCTCGATGCGCTCGACGAAATTAAGGCCATCAACCAGCGCCACGCCAAGGTCGACACGGACGCGCTACTTGCCAAGGTCGCCAGCAGCGGCGAGCAGCCCGTGGAAACCAAGATCATGACCGAAGAAGAGATCCAAGCCGAGATGGAAAACTTCCGGAAGCGCAAGCTCGAGCAGCTCGCGTCGGGGCCACCTGCCAAGGCGGCCAAGACCGTGCCGGTAACGCTGGCTGCCCCTGAGCAAGTGAAGCCGGCGCCAGCGCCCATTGTGATCAAGAAAAGAAGTCAGTGGTGGCGTCCAAGCCGAAAGCCAAGGCCGCGCCGGCTAAGGCGGTTGCGTTGGTCGGCAATTACGATAGCAATAGTGACTAGGTTGCGTGAAATGAAGAACTTTGCTGCTTGCGACATTACTCGATCCATCTACGGGTTGTAGGGCGTGATCATGTTCTTCGCAAACGACTTGAGCGCGGGCACACCACGCACTTCTTCGTTGAGGAGCGGCATCTCGAGAACGTGAAAGTCCTACGTGCGATGTGCTAGCCTCGTGCTGAGAGAGCAAGCGTTTTGCGTACCTCGTACAAGTCGTAGATCTGGTCCAGGTACTTTTGCTGCATCTTTTGGCGCGCGCAGCAGTTGTTGCACGTCGAGTCTAGGTGTCTCGCTTGAATGTGTTGAGGCTGCGGAATCACACTAATACCTTCTTCCGGGTACAACACCTGGTTCACGACGACGTTGTGGACGTCAATGTCGTACTTGGTGAGCTCCTACATCATGGATCGAGCTTGAAATGGTCTAATAGGCAGACGCAGAAGCATCGCTGTCATGTACCTGCACCAGACGCTCGGTTTCGTAGAGCGAGAGAAACTCGGGGATGCAGACGCACACAAAGGTCGTGCGGTCGGCGTCCTTGAACTGCTCGTTGACCTACAAGCATTGCTTCGCATCAAGACACAGTTGTTGATGTTAGGGTGGGCTACCTTTTGGATGACTTCGCGCGTCTGCTCGAGCTTGCCGACGAGCATTTCCTCGGAAGGCAAGGCGCCGCCAAAGAGCGCCGACATCTATGCATGCATTGATCGATATGGATGTTGTTGCAGGTAAACACACCTGACCAAACATGCCAGAAAATTGGTTCTTGAGCGCCATCAGCTTGCCAAAAGCCTTGTCGAGCGCAGTCGGGAAGCTGAGGAGGCGGAGCGTGTGGCCCGTCGGCGCCGTGTCGAAAACAATGACCGAGTAGTCCATGTTCTGCACTTGCTTCATGAGCTCGGCAAAGCTCATGGCTTCGTCGATGCCAGGAATCGAGTTGGTCAAGTCCTTCATGAACGACTGCATGCCCGACGCATCCGAGACGCCGTCTACGCTGTCGTCCATCTGCACCGCAAAACTTCGTCATGGTAAAGCAGACACCAAGATGTCTTACCTCAATGGTTGGGTCGATCTCCATGACGAAGAGGTTGTCAAAGCCATTGACAGCGGTCGGCTCACGCGTAAAGCGCTGACCAAAGGCGTCGCTAAGGTTGTGCGCCGGGTCCGTCGAGACGATGAGGACCTTCTCGCGGTGGCTGGCGAGGGTCACGCCGAGGCAGCACGACGTCGTCGTCTTGCCAACGCCGCCCTTGCCACCGACGAAGATCCACTTGAGCGACGTCTGGTCCACGAGGTTCTGGAGCGTGCCTTCCGGGACGTCAGCCATGTTGCGAATTTTTCGATTTGGCCACAAATGGGAAAATACCCCTCGACAACCAATAACCTTTCAGACCGTATTAAATCATGAGCCCCACCTCCTTGACCCGGAGCTCAAGACGCATACGTGTACAATGCAGATTGTGCACGATCCAGGAGAAAATACAGAAAGCTACGCAAGACAAGACACGCGTGAACGACAACAACATCATTTCCAGCATGATCACATAGTATTGGTTGTCGGCCGCGTTCGACGAGTCCGCAATGGCCACGGATCTACTGTATGGCCACCACCTTCAACACGTTCCTCCATACCTCACCATGAGTAGTCGTAATAAGGACTGGCAGTTCGCATGTACATAACCGCTGCTGTGCTGGAGCAAATATAGCCTCTTCTCTTCGAATTGGGCCTCTGCTCATCTCAGGATAAAATTAGCTCACTATAAGATCATACGTGATCCAAACTGAGCGATGAACGTGAGCTGGTACCCCAAGGCAGCTCTGACTGAGCAGCCGAGCTGTGTCGTGCCATTTGAGCCCCTGTCACCGTCAGGTCAGTCTGGACCCGTGGTTCCTCCGCACTTGGGCCGCCGCCGCCTCGTTTACTACACCACTTTGGCCGTTTGGGTTTTCCTCTCGCTTAACTCGTTTCTGGATCCATTCAAGACGCTGTATGGGTACTACCTGACCACGGACAGCCACGAACACGCCAGCGTGTGGGCCCTCCAAGTCACCAACGCCTTCAACAACATCTCGTCGACTGTTTGCGATCAGGGCGGGCCTTTTCTCAACTGCTACTTTGAGCTGCCCGTGTTTGGCGTTGGGTCATTGGCTGGCGCTGTGTGTCGGTCGTACTACCCTGTTGACATGCGCGACACACAGCACATTGGTATCTTCTTTGGTAATTGCACGCTGCCAAGCGGTGTCCGTCTCGATTTGCCAAACGAAGAAGTAGCGACGAGTCAATGGTCGGTGCTCACAAGCTCAACTCAAAAGGACTGTCTGGACAAGCTCGGTGAAGGGGATGCATTTCCGTGCGACACGTACACAACCGCAAACGGCCGAGTGATTCACCACCGACTCAGCAGAACCGAGACGGATCGCTGGTGCAAAGAGTTTGGCGGCTACTACATCTTGAACAAGACGTCCAACAAACGAGAAATACTGGTCGCGAATGCGTCCGTGGCGAGTGCCCCTGTCTTTACCAGCCTCGTGCTGGATGTGGAGACACCAGTCTTCAGCCTCCACGACATTCTGGGGTGTCCGGCCACTTTTTTCGTCGGTGGAACAGCTGACCACATTTCAACGACATCGTGGTACGGCGACACGATTGGGGCATGGACTGCGCGGACGACGAGGTCCCCGTACACGACGACGCTCACGCGACGCAATAAACTCGTCAGTGTGGCCGCCTTCACATGGCACGATGGCGGTATAACGCAGATCCGTTCCATCTCGAAAGATCTCTTGCGCTGCTGCCTACTCCTCCTCGTGGCCTACTTTCGGGTCTCGTCTATCTACTACCCGATATGGCTTGTCTTCAGACGACAAGGTCAGCCGTTCTGGACGTGGGCCGGCGGCCGCCACATGGGCTTGGTGCTCCACAAACGCGAGCGTCGGTGCCTTGCCGTGCTCTTTCTGCTCTCGTTCGAGGCGCTCCTAAGCACGGAAGACATTGTCATGTTTTGTCAGCACGCGGTCTACACGGTCCCGACCTCGTATACGACGATCGCTTTGACGTACATGTCGATTACGCGCATCATTTGGCCCTCTGCGTTCTTGCTTCTTGCATTGTCTCGACTCCTCGAGTGGCTCTTTGGGCCGAAATATGCGTTCGCTCTCTCGGAAGACCTCTTTCTCCTTGGCGCGCCCGTTGTGTGGTTCTACTTGCCTTCGTATGTCACCACCCAGGGCATGAAACTCTTCCAGGGGTACCGCTGGACCGGCGTCGTCGTCCACCACTACGTCAACACGATCCACAACGCGTATTCGCACCAAAAAGACTCGTGGGCGCTGTACGTGGAGCTTTTCGGCTACTTTACACTGCTCTCATCGCTGCTTACGATCGTACTCGGCTTTGTTTGGCAGTCGGTGACGCACATGACGAGCATCCTCGCGTTTCTATTATCGCGCCAGCGCTATCGCCGTGTACGTGAGCTCAAGGGTACGACTGGGACGCTCGAGGCCGTGCTCCTTGGTGCTGCCGACGGGCTATCGCCAGAAATCGCGTTTCAAGTTACAAAAGCAAAGTGGCCGCGGTCGCAGCGATGTGAAGGCATGAACCTCGCGTCCGAAGGCCTCCTCTGCCTCGTGTACGGGTCGACCCATGTCCTCGCCACTGTCGAGTGGGGCATTGTTGGTCCGGTGCTCAACCCCCAAGGCCACGCCGCCGTTATCGAAGGCCACTCGGTCTCATTTCGACCCGATGTGACGCGCGACACGCTCTCAAGTATCACGCCCGCTCCCGCTCGCGTCGGCATTCCAGATCTGATTTAGAGAACCGCGTTGAACAGTCGATTGCACTCAGGTAGCACTGTGGATTGCACTAACCTTTATTATATATTCAAGAAATCAAGACCTTCCATACCCGAGAGTTTTGTCGTGGTGTACTTCTGTGTGTCTGGAAGTGTGCGTGGAGTTTCAAACCAAAACTACTTGTGCTAATATGCTGATGAACGCGCACGTCCATGAAATTGGGCTTCGAGAATGTAGCAGCCAATCCTTCTCGAAGATGAGTGACCTAAGCTTATCACGGGTGTACATCACACACCAGCCAGTCGTTGCCCGACGGATTCGATTACATGTACACGACAATCGACGGCACGGTCCCATGAAAGTCCTCGTCGTCTCGTCGCAGGCGCACGGAACCGCCATCTCAGACAGCACGCTCGACAAGAATGCCAAGCCTGCGCACCAGTGCAGAAGACCGCCATGCCTACTGTACGACTCTCCCCACCAGCGACGGCGTTTTTCTCGACCGTTATGGCAGCTGGGGCTGCGGAGGGGCTTTGCACCCAAGCGCGGCCACGCTCCAACTCGCAGCTTCTCGAACTTCAAGATCCCACGTTGCAGTATCTTGCGTCAACCTGTGAGAATTGATATTGGCCACTTTGCACTTGGCAGCAAGTCTTGCTGATGTTGGGGCTGTACCCTTCAAAGAGCACGAAGCATACCGGTACATTGGTGCTATGAGATGCACCGAGGTGTTGTCGGCAGTGCGTGCTGTACTTACAGTCAGTGTACAAGTCTACGATCAAGGTTTGCATCTTGAAGAACCGCGATTACGCAATAGCCAGCAATTGTGCCGTGGTCAACGTCAACGCTCTTTTAGGGCCCCTACCTAATAAATTCGTTTTCGATCCCACCCATTTCCATACAAAATATTCATAAATATAGTCGACGTACCCATGGTGGGGGCACGCAAAACGAAAAAACACGGTGACGCTCGAAGTGACACGAGTGTGACGTCATGTGATTGGCTAGGCGCTCAAAGTGCTTTTTTGGCGAGATCGCACAAGTCCTCTACCACCGCCGTGACTCGGATGGACCTGCTTCGGCGCCTCATCGTGGCGCACATGGCCAAGATGGAGAGCTACCTCCAGTTCGTCGGTGTCTATTTGCCGACGCAGATCTACGCGTATCTCTCGTTTCTGCCGCCCGTCGTGACCTACTCGTTCGTCTACATCATGCTTCAGGTATAGCACTTGCATCCTCGTTCACTGCTTATGGTATGCATCAGGCCTTGGCGATCCTCTGGGGCTTCCTCTTCAATGTCGGATCGCTTCTTGGCGAGAACGTCATTGCGATCGCGACCATGCCGTGGTCCCAAGCGCTCTCGGTGCTCTTTGTACATTACTCGGTCATTGGCATTATCCTCAGCATTGGCCGTACGACGTGGATTCTCACGTGGCAATCGGTCGAGAACTTTCCGTACATCCGCCGCGTCATGCGCCACGAAGCGTCGCCGCAACTCGTCGTCTTTCTCTGCGCGCTGCCCATTCTGCTGCTACTCAGCAGCCTCATCGTCGTGCCGTCCGTGTGCACCAACCTCGACACATCGCTGCCGATCGAGTCGACGATCTGCAAAACGAGCTATCTTCGGTTCCTCACGCCCGCGTACCCCGTCTTCCAGCGGTCGCTGCGCCTCACCACGATCATTGCCTCGTGGCAGTTTGTCCAGGTCGTGCTCGAGATCATTCCGCGCTGGCGCGTCATCCTGCAGCGTACGCTCATCGACATGATGACTAACGGTACTGACTTATGCTGCTGGTATATAGACATGTCGCTTCTCAACGTTTGTGTCCTCGGGCTCTCACTCATGGGACTCAACGGCCTTACGGTGCTCTGGACAATCGAGTGGCTCTTGCGTCACTTTCACGTCAAGTTCACGTCGTTTAGCGACCTCTCGCCACTGCGTTGGGAGACGACGGGCCTTGTCCTTCTCTGCCTCTGGATCCTCTGGTTCCTCACGCTCGTGTGCCACAGCTTCCCGCTCTCATTCCCCTCGACAGACGATGCGTACCTCGCCGCATTCTTTGGGCGCATCAAGCTCTCGTTCATTCTCGGCCAAGTCATCGTTTTTGTTCGCGCGTGCGTGCACCCGCAGATGGGCTTTGTGCACGCGCAGCTCGAGCTCACCATCATCAACCTCCTCCTTCCGCTCATTTACGTCTTCTCGCTCATTTGTCTCCGGGGTCTCTGTCTCTCGTCGCCGCGCTCCGTCTTCATTAGCGTTCCGATCTCGGCCGGCACCGCGTACCTCTTGTACCGCGTCTCAGGCATCGACCACCCGCACATATTTGTCGTCATGGCGCTTTTCCTCTACGGCAGCCTCCTCCGGTGGCTCCAGCACACGGCGCACAGCAGTACGCCCGGTCGCCGCGTCTCTTTCTCGTCCGAAGATCAGGTCAAGCACATTCGACCGCGCACGTACCAACGCGTCGCCTTCCGCTTCCTCCTCGCCGGCTCGAGCATCCTCGCGCTCTACATCCTCTTTCTCTCCGGCTTTGGCGCCCTCACGTTTCTCCAGCGTCAATCCGAGTGGTTCCCCGACGCCGCGTCGCTCGTCATGACGCCAACCGAAATCAACGTCCAGCACGCGCGCGTATGCATTCCCTTATTTGCGCATCTGGGCATGACACAGATGGACTATAGGTCGTAAACCTCAAGCTTAAGCTCACGCACGACGAAGCGCCGCCGATAGTGCCGCAGCCACCGTTCTACGCAAGCTGCGGCAACCGGTGGCATGATCTTAGCCTCGTCGACTACGCACTCATGTCCCAAGCCGCGTACTTTAACCCAACGGGCAGCGATCTGCCCGACTTTCTCGCCACCGTCTTTCCTCACACGGCCGACGGCGTCCCGATGTTTGACATTCGGATTCCTGATAATTACACGGCAAAAGGGTCCAAAGTCGAGTTCTTCGAGGTTTGGATTTGACCATGTGATATGACTTTCTCATTTTTAGTGTGGTAGGCGTACTCGGCGGCGCTCAACCTCTCGGTGATTTCGGTGCGCGGGACGGACGTCGGCCGGTTCCGAGACCTCATTGAAGACGTCAAGATGTTTGCCGAGCCGGTCATTTTTGCCATTCTTTCGAGCATTTTCCCCACGATTCGTATGTGGCCCGATGGTACGACAGTCACAATCGTCTTCGTTGCATCTCATTACTGTTTAGTGACGTTTTCGACGCTCATTGAGCTCTACCACGAAATGATGTCACTTTTCGGGCTCAGCCACGAGTATTGGTACTACCACGAGCTCATGCACTACGTGCAATCCATTACGGATCGCGACGTCATCTTGACAGGCCACTCGCTCGGTGGCGGCATCGCTCGGTACTACTTTTGATCTAACGCTATCGCTCGGGTCTGACACTTGTCGTTTGTGTTAGCGTCGTGGGCTCGATCTTGGGGAAGCCATCCGTCTCGTTCTCGCCACCAGGTAAACCCTCGTCCTGTGGTCGATGCATCCAGACTCTTACCATGTACTTGGCAGGCTCGGTGCAGACGTACAGCAAGCTCGTGCACGACATTGCGGGCGAAAACTCGATCGTGGACCGCAGGCGCCTGCACCATTTGTCAACGTGTGTGATTCCAGGTACACTGCCTCCTAATCTACCGTTCCCACGGATTGACGTGGTCTGCAGAATATGATCCGATCACGATGATCGACACGCAGTCCGGTTTGATCCAGCGGTATGCGCGTGTGTTGCTGGAAGAGCTCATGTTGTTCGTAGCATTACGTGTGACTCGTCGCACCTTTCGATGCAGCTCAGCTGCCACATGAACGAAGGCACGCTATGCAACTTGATGTCGCATTGTGGCGACCACCGCGGCCGGTTCGCGGCGTGTACGTTCGAGCACCGCGTGTCGACGATCTCGGAGGATATCTTTGAGATGGTGTTTGTCGATTTGGTCGCGCCCACGACGCTTAGTGGCCTCATGATTGCTGTCGCGATTCTCTTTTCGCTCATTCGGTACAAGTACATTCGCCGCTACCAGCGCCAGATCCTCCGTCTAAAACGCTAAGTGGACTTGAGTTAACTTAAAATCGGAGCATCGAGCGATCCATCATCCTACGTTCAATAGAGTTGTTGAAGCATCAACGATATTTGGGCCCTTGGTCGAATCAAGGGAAACAACGAGCACTAGTAGCACTTGTTGACCATCGAATAGACAACATACATCCTACGCTGTATGAACATGCTCTTGATTGCTCGTGTACAAGGAGTCAATTGCACGATTCATTACGCAATAGAATGGGAATACAGCGCTTAGATGTCTTGCATCATGGGCGAGAGGTCCGGACGGCGCGCGCCGACGACAAAGAAGTCGGACTCACGCCACGCCACGTCAATATCCTCAAAACCGACGCTCTCGAGCCACTTCATTTGGACAAAGACGCTTGCCATGCCCACGTGATCGCCCATGATGACGTGGCCGCCAGGCACGAGCGAGTCGAAGAGGAGCTGGAAAATGCGCATGTGCGCGTCCGTGATCGATTCGAACTCCTTTTGGTCTGGCGCGTAGTGGTCCGGCTTCTCCACGAGCACGTGCACGGCGAGCGAAGCCGTAATGGCGTCAAAAGGCCCTTTCTCGAGCACCGCGACCTCGTTCAAGTTGACGGTGCAGTAGCTGTGCCGGTGGTACTGGCTCAAGCGCCTCGCCGCCAACTGCTGGCGCTCGACCGACTGGTCAAAGAGCACAACTTGCGCGTCCGGGTACGCGTCAAGCACCTTCTCAGCGCAGAGGCCGCTGCCGGCGCAGAGGTCGGCAACCTTGGAGTTTTCGCCCAGCGGCGGGAGCGCATAGACCATCTGCTCGAGCATCTTGGGCACAAGGGGCAGCCGCCGCACGAGCTGGAGGTCGTACCAGCGCGCATCGCCCCAGAAGCCTGCCTGTGGCTGGTGCGCGCGGTAGAGGTTACGCAGCCACGAGGTCGGCGCGACGGACGCGTCCGGCTCGATCGCTGCGCCGGGGACCATGGCTCTGGCCTTCGTCCGCGGATGTTTGGCCGGGCGCGGCGTCGGCGTGAGATAGTCCTTTGGGACGTTCTCGACGTACGGGCACTTGCCGAGGTGGTTGCGCATGAGCTGGAGGCGGGACACGATGGCCTTGGGCTCTGGCGCGCCGAGCGCGCCATGGACGCCGGTCTCGATCTGGGTCTGGTGGGCGGCCCGACAGGCCTTGCACTCGACGTACCAGTAGCTGTGGTACTTCTCGCGGTTCACGAGCTTGGTGAAGAAGCGCCAGATGTCATCGTTCTTGTGGGCGCCGCCTTCGCGTACGTACGCCATCGCTTCTTCCCCCGTCACCGCCATGGATTGGGCAAAATGCAACGAGACTCGGATCGCGATTGGATTGCGCAACGATTATTGCACCAAAATTCCGCCAATCACAACTCGTCTAGAACCAACGACGCCCTTCTCCTCCCGCGGCCACAACGAGGCACCCTTCGACCAGAAGACCAAATCCTGTGCGTGCCCGTCATGTGCATTACATGGAACGGCTGACGCAACCACAGAGCTCGCTCGATCGGAGAGCACTATCAAGGCCCGAGTTGTCGCCCATTGGCTAAAATGTCCGATGAGTACACTTCAACGATTGGCTTCTTTAGCCCAATGAAAGCGGACACCGTTCGCGATCGGCTTGTTCTTGTCGGCGGAATTTGGCAAGCTCATGCTTGCGCTCGCGCTCGGCCTTAACTTTGATCTGCTTCTCGAGTGTGGCTTGGGCGACGCGCTCTTGGCGGCTCGTCTCGTCAATGGTTGTCGCTTGCGGCCCAACCTGCAATGGCAGCAGCGATGACGGACCTGGTGCGTGCTGCTGCTTGCGCTCAACCAGCGCGATCTTTTGCCGTCGCTTGCGATCCTGGGATTGCGCCCGGTTCAAGTCTCGTGTAACTTGTGCTTGGGCGAGACGCGTTGCGGTGGGTGAGAGTGACGGTTCCTTTGATCCTAGTGCAGGCAAGCGGAGGCGCGAGGAGGACGCGTCATCCTCGACACGGTTGTCGCTGGTGACGATCGATCCTTGAAAGGCGCCGGGCATGTGGGGTAGTACACGCGTCGACTTTCTCAGTCCATGGCCAGGCGGCGTTCCGGGTCGTGCGGGTGCTTGACACGCGCTTGCCGTCACGATGCCCGCAAGGTCGTTCTCTTGTTGGTTGCTGGTCGAAAGTGGCTTGAGCGCATGGGCTTTGTGCCTGCGTGCGGGGTCGGTGGTCTGAGGCTCCGATGGCCTTCGTATCTAAAAAGTATCAACGCTATAAGGGGTTGCTGCTACTTGCAGCATTCTACTCCAGTGAGCGGCTCGATCGTGCCATTGGGCTTTTTCATCAGTGACACGACCGACATGAGTCCAATCGGTGGCAACGCAGTCTACACGCTTGTGAAAAAAGATTCGAACGTGAGGGGTACCGATGATGCCGCAGGCTCGATTTTGCGCTCTTTCTTTGCCAAAGCACCTCCTTCGTTGGCAAGGCCTGGGAACAGCACGTGGGGGCAGTGCTCGATCGGACAGTGGTATTTCTGAGCAAGGACATGCTGTAGCAAGCAGCTCTCATGGAACGTGTGCTACAGAGCTTTATAATGCCGTATTTCTAAATATGAAGAAAGATACATGGCACGGTAGTTGGCGTATGTCCATTGACATGCGCAGGCCTTGCGTACACAGTGTACACCAGATGCTCACATCGGGATTCGCTGGTGCCCACTCTTTCGCTTGTGCAGCACCCAACTAACTCGATTGAGGTGAGAGAACACTCGAGCGGAGCTCACCTTGTCGCCGACGAGATTGGCCATGAGATAGTCTTGCAGTGGGTACTTTTCGGCTGCATCGAGCTACGAGACGCCATATATATATAGACGACAAGACGAGAGTGTCACAAAGAGACCTCGCAGAGAAGGTCATAGTCGGCGTGAGAAAGCTCTCGGCCTTCAAGGTCGTTTATCGCTTGAGGACTTAGCAGTGCGTCCCGGAGAGACCGCAGCGCTGGAAACCACGTGCCTTTGTGTGCCTTGCGTAGCACAAACGAGTGCTTGGCGTGGGCGTTGCTCTCTACAGGTGTAGCAGTCGTGTCTTGTACTTCAAACAAGTTTTGGATCGTACTAAAGCAGCGCTCGCATAGGTCCGTGTGCTTGCACTGGAGACAACGATATCGGTTGCAGCGAATTGGCTTGGTCTGGCACTGTTTGCATGTCGTGCCAGTGTGCACGAGTGGGTTGCGGTTCGAGATGTCGGCTTCCTTCTTCAACTCCGTGAGTGCCGAGTCCCCCCAGTCGTGGCGGCATAGTGGGCAGCTGATCGGTTCTTTCGATTGTTTACGGCTCTCCCCAAACACCTTCACTGGAGGAATGTGAGTCTATCAATGTTGCCTCGCACTAAAGGGCTCGTACTGCAGTCGATGTGGAAGTTGTTGCCGCAGCCGTGCTTGCAGTACGTGAGGTTTTTCTCGCTCTCGACCATTTCTTCTTGGCAAATCGCGCATACTTCACCCTCGACAAGCGCATGTCGGGTCGCAACTTGTTTTTTTGTCGTCTCGTCGACCTCGGGTGTCTCGGGGGCTAACTTTCGGCGCAAGAAAGCAGGTTTTGCGCGCGCACTCGTTTCTTCGCTGTACCCACCGCTGAGGAGCGTTGTAATCTACACTTCGCCTTATGGACACCTAAGAGCGGTTGCGCACGGTACCTCTGAATCAATGAGCGACTTTTGCCACACGACAGGATTGGTCCGCGGCACGCGCAGTATCTTCAACATAACAAAGAGGAGGTGGCAGCACACATCTTTGTCGCCGCACGTGCACGATTGAACTGCGCCGATGAGCACGCGGAACTTGACCGAGCTATTTTGCTCTTGAATCTACGAGATGATCGAGAATATGACAGCGCGATTTCTATCGGGGGCGACGCACGACATAGTTGGTCGGACCCGTTGTTTGTACGAGGTACATTGTGCGCCCGATCGTGTCGTCAATCTTGGTACGAATCGCGTCGGGCACCTTTCCGCGGTACGGAACGAGTCTTGCTGCCATGTTTCGGCTGTCGGCTTCGGGAAACGCCAGTGAAACTACTCTTTGAATGCATCCTTTTTCACTTTCGTGCGCTGGAATCGGAAAGCGATCAGGCGGCCCCGAGCGTCACTTAACAATCGAACTGCTGATTGGAAACATATGAGAGGATTTTGATAGCATGATGCTCGTTGCATGAAGTCTCTCGCATACAATTCGACGACGTCATGTATGATGCTTCTCTCGCTTTAGACCGCAGACACTGACTTGGCGTAGCATTTTGTTCTCTTTAGCGTGTCCAGTATCGACACGAACTACCGGCCTCGTGAGTTTGACCGTATCCGTTTGTGATTTGGGTGAATGCGCTGCAAAGCTGGCAGTAGACATGTAGTACGACACATTTTGCGCCGCCCAACACAGATACGACGGCATCTTCTCGAACGCGAGGACAATGGCCGTGAAGTGAATATACTACGCAGTAATTGGCTCTCACCCCATGTGCAAAATCTGCTTTTGGCGCGCGACGACCGGCTTTCGGCGCTTACGACGCTTGGACTTGGCGCCGTAGCTAGCATCGAAGTCGGCAGGGACAACAACAGGCGCGGTGTCAACGAGAGTGGCGGTCTCGCTTCCGATGGGCGCGAAGACAATTCGATTGCCTCGCGAGTCTTCGTTGATTGCGCGGACAGTTGCAGGCGTCGGTTCGACGCCCATGGGCGCTTCAACAACAGGCGGCAGTTCGGGAGTGGCTTCGGTGCTTGCCAACAACGGGTTCCGCAAGAGGAAGAGACGGTGGTTTTCGGCTTCTATCCATTGCACGAGCGCATCGTAGCCGTCCAACGGTACGCCCGTGATGAAGTCCCACGGACGCCATGCGTCCTGTTCAAATTCGGACGGCCACCACGACGGAAAATCGCCGTCGCCGTAGTCGATGCGACGGCGGTAGTAGTTGTACAGCAAACGAATTGTGTGAGTGTGGCGTTTCCCATGGCCATGGATCCGGTCCGAGCACTAGGAACGAATGGATGAAGGGTCACAAGGCTCGGCGACATGCAGTACCGGCAGGCAAAAGTACTCGCCGCAGTGGGCGCACTCAACCTCGGCACTCGATGGGTTCTCTATATATCAAAGAATCATCGTCATATGTGTTGAACAAGAGCACACGCCGTACCGCATTGATCACACTTGGGCTGTGGCAGCTCGGTCAAAAGTTCGCCCGGCATGCGCCACCGCACATCGTAGTTGAGCTGGTTCTACGACATACGTGGTTCCCAATCGCATCCATCCCATGAGCTATTTCTCTAGTGTGCGTACGTAGTAGTATGGGGCCCCGATGCCTTTCTCGAGCGAGTTGTCGATATCAATCATGTGCTTCCACGCGGTCCGGCGCGCTTCCTTCAGCGCTTCAAGAGTCTTGCGCGCTTGGTGGCGCCGGTAGTGACACTGCACAACCTGCGCCGCCCAAAAAAGCATGGCTTCGTCACGTTGCTTCAGAGCGAGAAGCGCATTGAGCTGCACACGCGCTACCCGCCGCTCGAGCACGTGGGTCCACCACAAGCAAAGGTGCTTCGCCGCCGCGACTTGACGCACATGAAGCTGGCGGCGAAGCTCGAGCTCCCAAACGCGCTGCAAAAAGGTCTTGCGGTCTCGCCAATGTCGTTGAATGTACGTAGCGGCGACGTCTTCGTCTCGACGGCGCTGGGCCTATTCATCAATTTTTGTGTGAAGCCGACATGCAACGAAGGGCTGTATTCGCACCATGCGAAGAACGCCTAGAAAGTTACGTCCTTGACGAGCACGCCACACCGATTGCATCTTCATTGCGCTGTAGTGCAATAACGCCAGATGCTCTCGGCGCGTGGCAAGCTGACGCCGAGCAAGGCGCTGGCGGTACATGGACTGCAGTGTGATCGCAGCAGCCTGCTCTTCAGCCGAGCGCATCAGATCGTACTGCCGCCGCCTCGCCGCCTCCTGACGGGCGCGTCGGCCCCGCAGCAGTGCCTGTTTTACGTCGTAAGACTCTGCCTCGTATTGTACTAAATAAGCGAGAGATTACCTGCAGCTGAGTGGCCGACTCTTCCTGAGCGGCGTCCTGCGCCTTCTTGGCCGCATGGGCAAGCATGTAGCGTCGACGGCCGGTGATACCCCGCCATCGGCGCTGCATGACCACGGCAGCGCGGTGCTGCTTTTTGCTCGACCGAATATGGGCGGCAAGAGCGATTTTTGCAATACGCGAACGCCGCGTCGCTCGAAATCTAGCAAAATCATCGACCTCGAAAACGATGGGAAACGCGAGCATACTGGCGCTGCACGAAGATGGCCGCTTCAGTACGGCGCTTCTCCAGCAGTGCATCATACTCGTCTTGCGCGTGCTTCTTATTGCGACAGGCTCGGAAACATCGCTATTCATTTTCATATACGACGTCGTCATTTCATAACAGATCAACCTGAATTTTCGTAGCCATGCGGTGATCGCCGCTCTGAAGAAGCTTCTCCAAGAGCGCCTTGCGACGCCCACGCCGACCGCGAAATGACTTTGAAGACGGCACACAACCACGTGCTGCTTGTGCGCCTCTTGGGCCGCCGCAAACGCAATGCGCGACTGCCGCTGTCGAAATGTGTTCTACACAAAAATGTCAAAAAGGGAAATATAGACGCGGCATTGGTACTTGGATTTTGATAGCTGCCAATATAAGCTGGCCCGCGACATCAATCTCTCGGCGCTCTTTGGCACGGTGTGCGGGAAAGACTCCAAGCTCGGACGGTGTCGACCGAAACACGGTATATGGCCACGACGTCTTGAGTGCAAAAAGCGCGCGCGACGACATACCGCAACCCTATTGATTGACAATGAACATTGGCAATGAGAAACTGGCAACCTCGTACGTGTAAACTCAGTGTGAGTAGGGTGGGGCAGGCAAACGCCAATTGGTTCACGAACTCATCGGTGACGAGTGAACACCCGTTGAGAATCAAATGTGAAAGAGCAGGCGTGGGGCTCCGAAAGGACTGAATAAACGCAAGCAAGCCGACGTCCGTAACATGTGAGCATCCTGCACGCGCCAAGATTATCAACGATTGGATCATTTTGGAGGAACAATACCACTGAGGTTGAGCAGCACGAGCTTATCCGAGAGGCGGGCGAGATGTCGGACACCGATGTCTGTGATGCGGTCGCAGTAAGCTAGCGTGAGCTCTTTTAGATGCGACGACGACGTGGCAATGTCTTGAAGCACAAGGTTGCTTGTCAGCGTGACGTTTGAAAGGTCGAGGGTCTCGAGCTTCGGGCAGCCGTGGAGCAAGTGGCTAATGCCAGCCGGTGTTGTGTTGTAGCAGCCTTTTAAGCTGACTTTCACAAGCGCGCGGCACCCAGCGCCTAGGCTCTTGAGTGCTCGCTAATAGCACAATTTTTCGCTGCAAAGATTGCAGCATGTATGCTTGTAGCCTACCTCGACGACTTGAAAGCATCCAGCAAGA
Source organism: Saprolegnia parasitica CBS 223.65 (assembly GCF_000151545.1). Taxonomy (NCBI): domain Eukaryota; phylum Oomycota; class Saprolegniomycetes; order Saprolegniales; family Saprolegniaceae; genus Saprolegnia; species Saprolegnia parasitica. The sequence continues at coordinate 326,047 of NW_012156404.1, forward strand.
TCGAGCTCTGACAATTCTACAAAGGTGTAGGCAAAAAATAGGGTGGTGATGAAGGTTTGTGCAGTACATACGCGGGCAGGTGGCGGCGACGGCCTGAAGACCCTCAAGGCCAAAATTGCGCTTGACACCGTCCGAAATCAAGTACAACTGGTGCAGACTCAAGACTTTCAAATGTGGACACCCTTCTGAGACGAAGCGAAGACCAACGTCCGAGAGGTTCTTTGCATGACCGATGCGGAGCGTGTGCAGACTGGGTGTGTTGGCTCCAACGCTTCGAAGACCTTCGTCCGTGAGCTTGAAGCAGTGCGTAAGGTCGAGTGACTCTAGCTGTGAGCATCCTTGTACGAGCCACGCAATACCAACGTCTGACACAAACGTGCATCCTGAGATGTTGAACACCTAGAGTACGTGAGATGTAGTTCGTAGATGTAAGGGTAGACCCGCAGCTTGGGGCAGTGCTCGCCGAGCGAGAGACATGTAATGTCGGTAACGCGCTCGTTGACGCGTCCTTTTAGCGTCGCAATGAGCAGCGTTTCAAGGCGTGTACAATACTGAGCAACGCTAACGACGCCCGTGTCGGATACCTAAACAAAGATGTAAGCACTCGACCATGAGAGGGCTTTTGCAGTCGTACCTTGGGGCAGAACGAAATGTTTAGGTACGTTAGTTGTCGGCACTGAAAGCCAAGTGTTTTAAGTGTCGTGTCAGCAACCTAATCCCATTGAAGATTGACGACATCATATCTCGTGCCCGTTCGTACTTGTGTGCAACCTGCCACGTCCAAGTGCTCCAGGTGCTGAAAGTTGTAGAACAGCCGCACGAGAACCCACTCATCAAGGTGGCTGCAGTTTGCGATTGACAAGCCTAATGTTACGTGAGAAGAACACTCCCGGGTAGCATGTGTGCTGTGTACGGCGCATGTGGGTGCAGTGATCGCTGATGGCACCGAGACCAGCTCCGGCAATGCCCGTGCAGCCAGAGACGTTGAGTGTTCTCAGCGTAGAGCAGTGTAGCGCGAGCGTGCGCATGCCTGCGTCCGACACCTACACATCTCCAGTGAGCGAACCATATCCGTGTCGCGGGTACTGTATAACCTTGGTCGCATTCGCAATCTCCAGGCACTCGAGGTGGTGCACAGCCTTTGCCATGGCGATGATGCCAATGTCCGTCAAGGCTTCCATGCCGTTAGCAATTATGCTTGTGGTACTCTCGTTGTGTGCTCCGTGAAAAGCTTCAGAGCGAAGTACACATCCTAAGTGACGTGAGGTTATATCGTCCATTGGTTGTACTGGTACTCACTAGCGTGCAAATTTTGGATGCGAGTATTGTGTGCTGCAATCTTGACAAAAGTGTCGTCCGTTGCTAAGAGTGTCCACTTCGAAATGTGGATCTGAGGTCGCTGCAATAATTGCAGCGGGAAAAAGTCAGGCGTCGCAATGAGGCTTCGACCTTGTACGCTTGACTTTTTTGAGGCTGAGGTTGGCGCTGGGACCATAGATCGAGCGTCGAGCGTCCCCAATACCTCTCTACGACTACATCAATAACACAACCATGTACGACTGCACACCTCCACGCCACTTTGAACTGGACAGCTCGGTCATCGTCTTGATTGCCTCGTGCTTTTGGAATTGCGGTAAGAAGACGAGTGCGACTGGGCTTTCCATGAGGTTCTTGACTTCGTGTCTGCGGTCGAGGCAAGTTGTCGCCCAATGCTGCGAGCTTGACTTGAGGGCGCTTGCAGAGTCGCTTCGGCACGCACTTCTGACTAAGAGTAGCATCCGAAGAATGAGCACACCATGACTTGATAGCACCCACGAGCCCACCCTTTGCGATCTGCATTCGTGATGTCGTGGTAAAAGTCTTCGAGTAGGCCCATCGCTCTCTGCTCTGCTCAGGCAACTTTATACAATGAAACTGTCGGAACGTGCCCAGACTCCGGCAAATCTTGTAACTGATGTCACACCGCCGGTGGAAGCACTAGACCTACTGGCAAAAAAACTTCAAACACGGCGTTCGTAGTGATATCGAAGCAACAAGGAAGGTGAGGCCGTGAAGGGCGGACTCGTCGAAAAATTATTTTCGCTCATACTTGGCACATCAATAAACGACAGTTTTGGCTTTGTCAAAATAAGATTGTGGTGGTCGATGGAGGCCTATAGCTCGAGATATTTTATGTTTTCATTATTGAATTGGGGATCAATTGGTGTAAATTAATTTGGAGCTTGAGGTCGATCGGAGATGGTATGCAATGGAGATTAGATAGTGTGTGCGGTTGGTATCTACGAGAATGGTGTGCAGAAGTTGATATTTCCTCTAAATATATTGAAAATATAGACGCAAGTATATGGAGCAAAAAAGATGTGACCGCTGTGGGATTCGAACCCACGCCCTTTCAGACCAGTGCCTTAAACTGGCGCCTTAGACCGCTCGGCCAAGCGATCACCGCTTGGCTTTCTTCCCTCTACTACTCATAGAACACCGCAATGTCATTATCTATCACTTTCTACACCATACCATTACGAAACACAGCATTATGCACTCTTACCACATCCCACACAAGCACACAGACCATTTACCATGACTCCCAGTCGTTTTTCTACGCTCCTTCTATTTCTTTTGATTTTACCTTCTTTTCTATTTCGCACATACCCTAGCCTAGCGGCGCCACTCCTTCTCTCGCATGCTTTTTAATTTTTCAATTTAGGACCCAAATACATCACAGAGCCCTGGCATGAGTGTCTCTTGGTCATCTTGCGGCTGCTTCAAGTGCTCAAATGAGGCCGAATTCGCAAACTAGAAAAGTCAAGAACGCGACATGCAGAGCTGTTTTGGTCATGACAACTTGGGTGTAGTCTTTTTATGCCTTTGTTCAGCACCCCTAAAATTTTCAAAGCGATTGGAGAAGGTTTCATAAATTCAAGAATTTTGGCCGGCCGTGGCCACGGTCGGTGAAGCCGTGACGGGCGGACTCGTCGAAAAATTATTTTCGCTCATACTTGGCACATCAATAAACGACAGTTTTGGCTTTGTCAAAATAAGATTGTGGTGGTCGATGGAGGCCTATAGCTCGAGATATTTATGTTTCATTATTGAATTGGGGATCAATTGGTGTAAATTAATTTGGAGCTTGAGGTCGATCGGAGATGGTATGCAATGGAGATTAGATAGTGTGTGCGGTTGGTATCTACGAGAATGGTGTGCAGAAGTTGATATTTCCTCTAAATATATTGAAAATATAGACGCAAGTATATGGAGCAAAAAAGATGTGACCGCTGTGGGATTCGAACCCACGCCCTTTCAGACCAGTGCCTTAAACTGGCGCCTTAGACCGCTCGGCCAAGCGATCACCGCTTGGCTTTCTTCCCTCTACTACTCATAGAACACCGCAATGTCATTATCTATCACTTTCTACACCATACCATTACGAAACACAGCATTATGCACTCTTACCACATCCCACACAAGCACACAGACCATTTACCATGACTCCCAGTCGTTTTTCTACGCTCCTTCTATTTCTTTTGATTTTACCTTCTTTTCTATTTCGCACATACCCTAGCCTAGCGGCGCCACTCCTTCTCTCGCATGCTTTTTAATTTTTCAATTTAGGACCCAAATACATCACAGAGCCCTGGCATGAGTGTCTCTTGGTCATCTTGCGGCTGCTTCAAGTGCTCAAATGAGGCCGAATTCGCAAACTAGAAAAGTCAAGAACGCGACATGCAGAGCTGTTTTGGTCATGACAACTTGGGTGTAGTCTTTTTATGCCTTTGTTCAGCACCCCTAAAATTTTCAAAGCGATTGGAGAAGGTTTCATAAATTCAAGAATTTTGGCCGGCCGCGGCCACGGTCGGTGAAGCCGTGACGGGCGGACTCGTCGAAAAATTATTTTCGCTCATACTTGGCACATCAATAAACGACAGTTTTGGCTTTGTCAAAATAAGATTGTGGTGGTCGATGGAGGCCTATAGCTCGAGATATTTATGTTTCATTATTGAATTGGGGATCAATTGGTGTAAATTAATTTGGAGCTTGAGGTCGATCGGAGATGGTATGCAATGGAGATTAGATAGTGTGTGCGGTTGGTATCTACGAGAATGGTGTGCAGAAGTTGATATTTCCTCTAAATATATTGAAAATATAGACGCAAGTATATGGAGCAAAAAAAGATGTGACCGCTGTGGGATTCGAACCCACGCCCTTTCAGACCAGTGCCTTAAACTGGCGCCTTAGACCGCTCGGCCAAGCGATCACCGCTTGGCCTTCTTCCCTCTACTACTCATAGAACACCGCAATGTCATTATCTATCACTTTCTACACCATACCATTACGAAACACAGCATTATGCACTCTTACCACATCCCACACAAGCACACAGACCATTTACCATGACTCCCAGTCGTTTTTCTACGCTCCTTCTATTTCTTTTGATTTTACCTTCTTTTCCATGACTCCCAGTCGTTTTTCTACGCTCCTTCTATTTCTTTTGATTTTACCTTCTTTTCTATTTCGCACATACCCTAGCCTAGCGGCGCCACTCCTTCTCTCGCATGCTTTTTAATTTTTCAATTTAGGACCCAAATACATCACAGAGCCCTGGCATGAGTGTCTCTTGGTCATCTTGCGGCTGCTTCAAGTGCTCAAATGAGGCCGAATTCGCAAACTAGAAAAGTCAAGAACGCGACATGCAGAGCTGTTTTGGTCATGACAACTTGGGTGTAGTCTTTTTATGCCTTTGTTCAGCACCCCTAAAATTTTCAAAGCGATTGGAGAAGGGTTTCATAAATTCAAGAATTTTGGCCGGCCGTGGCCACGGTCGGTGAAGCCGTGACGGGCGGACTCGTCGAAAAATTATTTTCGCTCATACTTGGCACTCATACTTGGCACATCAATAAACGACAGTTTTGGCTTTGTCAAAATAAGATTGTGGTGGTCGATGGAGGCCTATAGCTCGAGATATTTATGTTTCATTATTGAATTGGGGATCAATTGGTGTAAATTAATTTGGAGCTTTGAGGTCGATCGGAGATGGTATGCAATGGAGATTAGATAGTGTGTGCGGTTGGTATCTACGAGAATGGTGTGCAGAAGTTGATATTTCCTCTAAATATATTGAAAATATAGACGCAAGTATATGGAGCAAAAAAGATGTGACCGCTGTGGGATTCGAACCCACGCCCTTTCAGACCAGTGCCTTAAACTGGCGCCTTAGACCGCTCGGCCAAGCGATCACCGCTTGGCTTTCTTCCCTCTACTACTCATAGAACACCGCAATGTCATTATCTATCACTTTCTACACCATACCATTACGAAACACAGCATTATGCACTCTTACCACATCCCACACAAGCACACAGACCATTTACCATGACTCCCAGTCGTTTTTCTACGCTCCTTCTATTTCTTTTGATTTTACCTTCTTTTCTATTTCGCACATACCCTAGCCTAGCGGCGCCACTCCTTCTCGCATGCTTTTTAATTTTTCAATTTAGGACCCAAATACATCACAGAGCCCTGGCATGAGTGTCTCTTGGTCATCTTGCGGCTGCTTCAAGTGCTCAAATGAGGCCGAATTCGCAAACTAGAAAAGTCAAGAACGCGACATGCAGAGCTGTTTTGGTCATGACAACTTGGGTGTAGTCTTTTTATGCCTTTGTTCAGCACCCCTAAAATTTTCAAAGCGATTGGAGAAGGTTTCATAAATTCAAGAATTTTGGCCGGCCGCGGCCACGGTCGGTGAAGCCGTGACGGGCGGACTCGTCGAAAAATTATTTTCGCTCATACTTGGCACATCAATAAACGACAGTTTTGGCTTTGTCAAAATAAGATTGGGGTGGTCGATGGAGGCCTGTAGCTCGAGATATTTGTGTTTCATTATTGAATTGGGTATCAATTGGTGTAAATTAATTTGGAGCTTGAGGTCGATCGGAGATGGTATGCAATGGAGATTAGATAGTGTGTGCGGTTGGTATCTACGAGAATGGTGTGCAGAAGTTGATATTTCCTCTAAATATATTGAAAATATAGACGCAAGTATATGGAGCAAAAAGATGTGACCGCTGTGGGATTCGAACCCACGCCCTTTCAGACCAGTGCCTTAAACTGGCGCCTTAGACCGCTCGGCCAAGCGATCACCGCTTGGCTTTCTTCCCTCTACTACTCATAGAACACCGCAATGTCATTATCTATCACTTTCTACACCATACCATTACGAAACACAGCATTATGCACTCTTACCACATCCCACACAAGCACACAGACCATTTACCATGACTCCCAGTCGTTTTTCTACGCTCCTTCTATTCTTTTGATTTTACCTTCTTTTCTATTTCGCACATACCCTAGCCTAGCGGCGCCACTCCTTCTCTCGCATGCTTTTAATTTTCAATTTAGGACCCAAATACATCACAGAGCCCTGGCATGAGTGTCTCTTGGTCATCTTGCGGCTGCTTCAAGTGCTCAAATGAGGCCGAATTCGCAAACTAGAAAAGTCAAGAACGCGACATGCAGAGCTGTTTTGGTCATGACAACTTGGGTGTAGTCTTTTTATGCCTTTGTTCAGCACCCCTAAAATTTTCAAAGCGATTGGAGAAGGTTTCATAAATTCAAGAATTTTGGCCGGCCGTGGCCACGGTCGGTGAAGCCGTGACGGGCGGACTCGTCGAAAATTATTTTCGCTCATACTTGGCACATCAATAAACGACAGTTTTGGCTTTGTCAAAATAAGATTGTGGTGGTCGATGGAGGCCTGTAGCTCGAGATATTTGTGTTTCATTATTGAATTGGGTATCAATTGGTGTAAATTAATTTGGAGCTTGAGGTCGATCGGAGATGGTATGCAATGGAGATTAGATAGTGTGTGCGGTTGGTATCTACGAGAATGGTGTGCAGAAGTTGATATTTCCTCTAAATATATTGGACTAATGCTTTTTTAGTCTACTTTTAAAGAGTAGTGCTAGTTGGCAGGGTTATAGGCATGGCCAGCGTAGCTGCTATGCGAAGCACACACCCCGCACGAGATAAAACCAGAGTCTTTTGTCGCACCCTAGGTGCTCCTGTTTATTTTAGACTACATTGAACAGTTCAACGAGGTATACTAGTAATTGAAAGTGAGGGTAACGTTAACGAGAAATCGATGCTGATTTGACGGACATACTTGCCAGCTGATAATGCGCAGTGCTCGCCAGAATGACGAGCACATACACGCCGCCAGTCCTATGCATCAGCATACTGTAGATCTAAAGAATCACCAGCAGCGCTTTTTAGGCCCGGTGCCACCGACATGGTTTCCCACGCGTCGCTGCATACCGCCGTCGAGCTGGTATCGTCCGTGCGGCCAAGATCGGCCGCCGCGCGCGCTGATTGGGTGCGTCGGATGCAGAGCCAATGGCGTACCGAGGGAGATGCTGACCAGTCAAATCGTTTCATTATCCGGACAGATCGGTTCCGATTTGAATTACTGAAATAGCGGCGCGATGTCCAACACGATCTTCGTCCGGAACCTCGCGTATGGGGTCTCCCAGGAAGAGCTCGAGAACCTCTTCGGGGACATTGGTCCCGTGAAGAAGGTCTCTGTCATCAAGGACAAGGGCAAGCGCAAGACCGACATGCTCACGCGCGGCTTCGCCTTCGTCAAGTTGTACGTGCCATGGATGCTATGACCATGGAGACTCATGGCGACTAGTGCGATGGAGTCGGACGCCAAGGCCGCGATGGACGCGCTCAACAACACAGAATACCAAGGCCGCAAGCTCTGTATCGGTACGTCCCGTCGTTCTCTTCCTACGACAGCATCCTCATCGTCGCACGCAGATCTCGCCAAAGAGAAGGCCGGTATCCACCCGGCGCACAAGAAGCAGAACCAAAACTCGGCGTTTGCGACGCCAGCCGCCGTTGCCGAAGCGCCCAAGGTCGAAGCCGCGCCCGTCGAGGCCGCGCCGGTCCAGGATGCGCCGCTCGAGGCCGAGGCCGACGACGCCAAGCCCAAGAAGGAGAAGAAGGCGAAGAAGGAGAAGAAGGCGAAGCGCGAAGAAGCGTCCGACGACGTCGACGAGAAGCCTGCGAAGAAGGACAAGAAGCAGAAGAAGCAGCGCGACGAAGCGGCCGAGGTCGAGGAGGAAGTCGCTCAAATCGAAGAGGCTGCGCCGAAGGAAAAGAAGGCCAAGAAGGCCAAGAAGACCGTCGAGGACGAGACCGTCGTTGAAACGAAGAAGCCGGAGGCCAAGAAGCCAGAGGTCAAGAAGCCGGAAGCCAAGAAGCCGGAAGCCAAGAAGCCGGAAGCCAAGAAGCCGGAAGCGGTGGCCGAGGCGGAGCATGTGCAAAGCGAGCGCAACGCCCGTCGGCGTGAGCACCGTGAGCTCTGGCGCAAGGCAAGCGAGCGCAAGGAGCAGCTCGCGACGGCCGAGGAAAAGTCGATTGTGATCTACGGCCTCGGCAGCGCCATCACAGAGAAGCACCTCAAGATCAAGTACGTCTCGTCCATTGTGCGATATGTAGCATGCTCATGCGTCCATTGCAGGATGAAGAAGATTGGCGAGGCCAAGTCGATCGAACTCAAGCAAGAGCCCAACTCGCAGGGCGTCGACGAGCCCGTGGCGTACGTCGAGTGGGCGACGACGGTCTTGAAGGAGAAGGCGATCGAGAAGCTCAACGACCACGTCTTCAAGGGCTTCACGATGCTCGTGCGCGGGTACACGCGTTTGATTGTACGTCAATGGGTTCTGACATTACGTACATTAGTCTGGACACGACGTCGCTCTCGGACAAGGAAGGCGTCCGTCTCATTGTGCGCAACCTGCAGTTCGACGTCAAGGACGCCGACTTGGACAAGCTCTTCAAGAAGTTTGGTCCGCTCGCGGAAGCGCGTGTCGTGCGCCTCCCGGTCGAGGCCGACAGCAAGATGCCACTGGGCCGCAGCCGCGGTTTTGGCTTTGTCCAGTTCAAGAACCGTGTGGACGCCCAAAAGGCCATCGAGGTCTATCATTCCATGCCTTGCAGTACACTCACGCCTTGATCGCGCCTAGGAAATCAACGGGACCAAGTTCAAGGGCCGCGACATCGTCGTGGATTACGCCGTTGCCAAGTCCGAGTACCTGAAGACGCAAGCGGCGGCGGCGGTGCCTGAGGCTGACGAAGCCGACGAAGAGGCCGTCGGCGACGACGACGAAAATGTCTTGGTCGATGACGACGAGATGGTCGAGTCGGACATTGAGGGTCATGGGGACGAGGACGACGCGGAAGAGAACGAAGCTGCCGACGACAACGCCGAAGAAGAAGACGACGACGAGGAAGACGAAGAGCCCGCGAGCAAGCGCCCCAAGGGCGATTCGGAAGCGCAGATGCTCCGCACGGTGTTTATCCGCAACCTCTCGTTCCAAACGACCGAGCTCTTCCTCAAGGAGAGCATGGAATCCGAGTTTGGGCCCGTCGAGTACGCGCGTGTCGTCATGGACCACAGCGCGGGCCTCTCCAAGGGCGTTGCGTTCGTGCGCTTCCGCAGCCAAGACGCGGCGGACGCGGCGATTGCGCGCGGCACGGTCAAGGACGACAGCAAGGACAAGAAGAAGAACAAGTCGAGCGTGTCGGGCGGCCTCTTTTACGACAATGCGCTCCTCGACGGTGACGGCGTCTACGTCGACAACCGTTTGCTCTCGATCACGCGCGCTGTCAACAAGGACGACGCGACGCGCCTCGCGGACGAGAACAGCGCGACGCGCAAGGCCAAGGACAAGCGCAACATGTACCTCGCGTACGAAGGCACGATCAGCGTCAACAAGGTAATGAGTCTATCCATGGTTGTATATGCTCATGTAAAGTGATTAGACGGCCGACGAAGACCTCGAGTTGCCCAAGATGGACATCGAGAAGCGCCGCCGCGCGATCAAGGAGAAGAAGGAAAAGCTCAAGAACCCGCTCTTCTTCATCTCGCCTGTCCGTCTCTCGGTGCGCAACCTTGCGCTTGGCGTCGGTACGCATTGGAAACACAAGATATGTCGATGACAGAGGACTCATCATCTTCATCGTGTGTAGACGAAAAGATCCTCAAGACCATCTTCCGCGAAGGCGCGATCGCGGGTCTGCGTGCCAACCTCGTCGACATGAAGGAGGTCAAGCCCGAGTATGTGCTCAAGTCGGGCGCGCCCGTCAAGATTGAACTGTGCAAGATCGTCCGCGACATGGACAACATCAAGCCGGGCCAGGAGCCGCGCTCGCGCGGGTATGGTTTTGTGCAATTTTCGCACCACGTGCACGCGCTTGCGGCATTGCGCCAGCTCAACAACAACCCCACGTACACCGAGTACTCTGGGCGCGGTGTCAAGCTCGGCAAGTCGACGCCCGATGCCGAAAAGACGCGTCTCATCATTGAGTTTGCGCTCGAAAACCACGGCAAGCTCAAGCTTCGCGAGGTTGGGCTCGTTTTGTTTGCCTTGTTTTTCTATGCTCACACCGTGTTGGTGCCGCGTAGAAAAAGATGAACGACGCCAAGAAGCGCCGCACCGAAGACAACATGCTCCGCAAGGCGCAGGGCGAGGTCGTCGAGAAGGTCGAGCGCAAGAGCCGCGGCAAGCGCCAGCGCGAAGCCAAGGCGATCAAGAAGGCGACACCCGAAGAAGAGGCGGCGCCGGCGGCCAAGAAGGCCAAGACGGACAAGCCCAAGCCCAAGGTGGAGAAGGTGGCCCCGAAGCGCAAGCGCGAGACGCCGGTCGCCGCCCCCGCGGGCCCGTCGCGCAAGGAGCGGAAGCACGCCAAGTCGATCAAGGCGGACAAGTCGTTTGAAGACATGGTCGATTCGTACAAGGCGCAGCTCTTCCGGACCGTCGATGACGCCGAGAACCGCGGCCGTTGGTTTGAAGAGTAGACTCCCCTTTTTGCATTAACACTCTACCTTCGTTTAATTAACCTGTTTAGAATCAATCATTCATACTTTGTGGTGTGTTGTTGTCTCGCCTATAAAGTGAGTGCAGTTTCAACCTATCGGCTATTTTTCGATGGACGCGAGCATCAAGCGCGCCCTCTCGACACGCGGGTCCAAGGTTGAGCTCGAGTTGCTCCATGACTTGAACCGCCGGCTCGTGTCGGCCCCGACGCTGACCCACGTCGCGGCCAACGCGGTTGCCGTCTTTTCATCAACGAGTCTTGTCGTCGTCGAGGGCGGGTCGTCGTGCTTTTACTCGGTGCACTTGACGTTCCAGCGACCGCCGACGCAGCCGGTCGTGCTCACGCCGTGGAACGCGTCGCCCCGCATCAAAGTGTACCCGTCCGTGCTCCTCTTCACGCCCGAGACGGCACACAAGCCCCAGTTTTTCGCGTGACGGCCATGGAGAACTGTGACCCGGTTCGTAATCCGGACTCTACCACCGCAGGGGCATCAAGTGACTGTGCTCTTAGAACATTCTCACCGAGTCGATTCAGCACGTCACCAATAGCGTCGATGCTGGCTTTTCAGGTACCCGCGTCCGGTACGAGCCTCGAACGGTCTCGGTTCGCATCGTGCGCAACGACGGCAAGCACATCTTTAGCACGGGCGACGGTACCTCTCACTCGAAGCGGCAAAGTGGTGTATTCTGATGGACATATATGCAGCAACGTACGGCGCGCTCGGCCACGGCTCGTTCGACTCGTCGTTTGCGTTTACGGAAATCCCGGTCTCGAATTTCGATGTGCGGTCGACGGCCGACGAGCCAAGCGCGCGTCGCAGCGTCTTGCTGACAAAAGTCGCCTCGGGCCATCAGCACACGCTCGTGCTCGACGCCAACGACCGTCTCTTCGTCTTTGGGTCGCACCATTCTACCTCGTATGGAGCACCACTCATCCGTGTCGATATAGCAACTCGAACCAAGGCCAGCTCGGTACATGGCTGGGTTGGCGCGCTTGTTGACAATATTTATGGTGCAGGAATTGCCGGCCTCAAATGCAGCACGAAGCCGCGAGTGTGGGACGGACGTGACGTGGATGGGGGCATGCACATGCATATTATGGATTCTGCGTGTGGCGGCGACCACTCGATGGTTGTTACGGACGACGACGACGTGCTCACATGGGGCAGCAATGAGCATGGGCAGCTTGGTTCCGCCCTCGACGAATCTGGGTCCGGGATGTTTCTAGACACGCCGCGCGTACTTCGACTACCGTCGCGGAGCAAGATTGTGCAGGTAGACCCCACGTCAGAGAGTAAACGTTTCGCCACTTTCGCCACTTAGGTTGCTTGTGGGCTCAAGCACTGCGCCTTGCTCTTGGACGAAGGAACGGTCTTGACGTGGGGGTACGGCAAGTCGGGGGCCTTGGGGCACGGGACGACGGACGCTCCGCGACGAGAGGACGAAGCCTCGCCAAGGCCGGTGCAGTCGCTGTCCAAAACCCACATTTTTCACGTGCGATCCCGTCATCTGTGCATGGATGTTGCTAAGTGGTCGTGTAGATTGCATGTGGCGAGATGCACACGGCCGTCATCTCGAGCGCGGGCGATCTCTACACGGCCGGTTGGGGCGAGAACGGCCGGCTTGGGCGCCTCGAAGCCAAAGACGCCCTCAGCTCCACCTTTGAACGCGTTCGTACGGTTCTTGACGAGGGTAGGGGTTCTATTGGCACGAGGCGTAGGTGGAGCTCAAGCAGCGCAAGTGCACATACGTTGCGTGTGGTGGGGCACACACGATGCTGCTCACCGACACGCGCGACGTCTTGGCGTTTGGCGCCAACCACTATGGTCAGCTGGGTCTCGGAGACTGCCGCGACCGCCACCGGCCGTCGCCCGTCGTTTTCTTTCGCGCTGTGCTCGTGTACGACATCAAGCTCGGGCAAACCCACTCGGTACGACCATCGAGTCAACACGCGCTCATGCAGCGTAGTTGGCCATCTCGGACAAGCACTTGCTCTATGCATGGGGCAATGGCGAGCAAGGGCAGTGCGGCGTCGGGAGCTACCCGCAGCTGTACACGCTGCCCCACCTCGTACGTTCTCTTGTCGGGTGCAACGTCGTGCAGGTAGTGACTAGTAGTACATGAATAATGGTCTGCGACCGCCGTGGATTAGGTGTCGGCGGGAGCGGCGTTCACTGTTGTCTTGACGAGTGTGACGCCCGCCGACGTGGCCGAGCGGCACCAAACGTGCACTGCGTTGGCATCGCATTTTTGGCTGAGCCGCTTGTTGTAGGGACCGCGCGCTTGCACAAGAAGCCGACGACATTGTCACCGACGACGTGCTCCACCGCGAAGCCGTGCGTGACGAACTCCGCTTGCAGCACCAGCGCCGGGTAGCCCAGCGCCACGCCGCCGCCACGACGCCGCTGGCGACCCTCTGGCAACAGCTCGACGCGGCCTCCAAGGCGCACTTGGAACCCGTCAAGCCGGCCATTGGTGCCAGCGTTGGACTCTCGCATCGGTCGCGCGACCTCATAAAATGTCGCTTTTCTAGGCGTCCTCGGCATCCGCCGTGCTGCAGTCCAAAAGTCTCCGGCGCGCGCTGCAGAGCGCCGTCGCCACACAGGTGTTGAATCGTACCTTTTCGTCGCGTGCACGAGCCATGGGCTCACCTGTCTAGCGCCCCCGAAGCTCGCTGGGATGCTGCGTCGGCCGGCCCCGCAGCTCGGCCGCTGTGGCAACTCGGTCGCCGTCCAAACGACCACCGTCGCCTCGACCCAAGACAGCGTGGTTCCTTGCGCAGCTGGCTCGCCGCCCGCAGACCCCGCCGCCGTCCTACGCGGACGCGGTACAAAGAGACTCGCAATAATGTCGTACAGAAAAAAAGTGGTGGGTCTCTATTGGCCTAGTCGTATGGTATAGTTCTACACGGTCACTGGCTGTCTAAAAGCCAAACATGGACGAGAGGTCCGCCTGCTCCTTCGCAAACGCCTCAAAGTACTGGTAGATGATCGTGACCGCGAGGAGGACGCCGGTGCCCGAGCCGATCGCACCGAGGAAGTCCGAGATGATCGAGAGGACGCCAATCGCGACACCGCCAAAGAGGGCCGCGACCGGGATGTAGCGGTTGAGCACATGGACCATGGACGAGTCGCGGTAGCCGCTCATGACCATCTGCTGGTCGCGGAGCTGCTTGGCAATGTCGCGCGAGGACGAGCCCGAGATTTCGACCCACGTAGCCGAGAAGAAGGCGCACGACGCGAGGACAAAGGTGACGTACGCGACGGCGCGGATCGGGTCGTAGAGGATCTCGGTCGCGGACGACGGCGCCGAAATGTAGTAGGCGAGGCCGCTGATCGGGAGCGCGCCGCTCGAGCCTTCGACGTCAGCCCACACGCCGAGGAGACGAATGGCAATGTTGTCGCCAAACTTCTTGAAGAGGAGCTGCGACACAAAGTAAAAGTTGGAGACGAGCGCCGACTGGAGGATGATGGGCATGTTGGACGTGTACAGGACCTTGATCGGGTACGAGCCCTGCTGGCCGCGGTACTTTTGGTACTTGACCGGGAGGTCGATGCGGAAGCCTTGCACGTACGTGATGACGATAAACATGAGCACGGTCGAGAGCACGTTCGTGACGTTCGGGAGGTTCTGGCGGTAAAACGCCTCCTTGAGCGCCGAGAGCTTGTTGGAGCGCGTAAAGAGCACATGGAAGAACGCAATGAGCGCGCCGTGGAACTCGGTACCGCGGCCCGTCGTGATCGAGACAGGGCTGAACGTGTCCCACACGATGTTCTGGCAAATGTTGCTGGCCATGAAGAGCGAGATGCCCGAGCCGAGGCCGTAGCCCTTCTGGAGCATCTCGTCGAGGATGATCAAGATCAAGCCCGCAAACGAGAGCTGGACAATGATAAGGATCGCGTTGGCGGCGCCAATCTCGTTGACATCACCATACATACCCGACATGACGTACGCAACAGCCTGCGCGACCGTGATGAGCATGCCAAAAAGCTTCTGCGCGCCCGAGAAGAGGGCGCGGTCTTCCTTGATGTTCTGGTCGACGTCGAGGACCTTGGAGCCGGCGAGGAGCTGCATGATGAGGCCGGCCGTCACGATCGGGCCGACGCCGAGCTCCATGAGCGTGCCACGGCTGGAGGCCATGATGGCGCGCATCCAGTACAAGGCGTCGCTGGCGCCCGTGTTCTTGACGCCGTAGAGGGGCAGCTGCGAGAGGACGAGGAAGGTGAAGAGCGCGATGACGCTCCACACGACCTTCTCGCGGAACGGAATGCGGCGGTCGGGGCTCGCGACCTCGGGGAGGACGCTGAGCATCGGGCGCACGAGCTGGAGGAGACCCATGGTTGACGGGGCAAATTCGCGAATGGCAACCTGCCCCACAAAAGTCACTAGGCAGTAACATCCGTAATGCCGACAGGCCATTGGCCAAAAGATTTCATTTCCACATTGCACGACGCATGATTGGCCACTGAAATGAACGCCCACCCACGCGGTCCCACGTAGCCGCTGGTGGCGTGTCGACGCACCTGATTGGCTGAAATCCAGAAAAAGACACGATGCAACCTGGTCGGTGCAAGGTTGAAGCGCCAAGTCGCGCCTTTGGCACCAACGGCGACGACGCCTCGCCATGCACCTGGCGTCTCGAAGCACGCACTCTGTGCAAATGAAGATAGCGTAGTGGACGAGCGCAAGCGCATCGCACGCCCAAAGTGTCAAGCGTTGCGATGCGGCGGCCACCAGTTTCTTGAAGGACGAAAACGAGGGGGCTTCCGCGGATTCTCAGGCCACGTCACTGGAAAAAATCGACATCGCAATCCAAGCATTCTCCTGATGTCGAGATCGCCACTAATACGTAGTCGTGAGGACCGGCTTCGTTGTTGTTGGCGCGAGTTGCAAGCCGATTCCGTGGTGCCCTACTACAAGAGTTGCTCGAGGGATTTCTTTTTGGATTTGCGAACTAATATTAGTAGTAGTTCAAGGCACGTGATCTTCGATCGACTTGTGGATCTTTGCGCGACTCCTGTGTTTTCTTCTAAAGTTCGATGGCGACAGAAAGACTTCTGTGCAAAAGCGTACTCGTTGTTTAAGCGGATCGATCGTCGACCATGCTCGTGCTGTGGCTTGCGGTCGTTCTGGCTGCTCTCTTTGAGACTGCTGCTCAGACGACCTCACCGTCCGTCTTTGAGGCGCGACGCCTCAACAAATGCCTGGACGCCGCTTGGGTCGCTGCGACGGCAAAGCGGCTGAACTTGGACCCCAATGCCCTCGATGCCCAGCGCCGCCGAGCAAATCCTTTCTTGCGCCAAGGACTTCAGGAGCCCCGCTTCACAGTACTGTGTTTTTACGACCTTTCCAGACTCAATGGCCCATTTGTAGCTCAACGACCCCCGCCAGCACTCTCCAGATGCGTTTCAACCCAGTTGCTTCAAGTCGCGGCAATCCATCCACGGCGTTGGCGAGCGCGTGTTTCCCAATGGCTCGGTCGCCACGAAGGGCTCCTGGAACGGATCGTTTGTTCTTGAGTACAACACGTGGCAGTCCCAGACGCTAACAGCCTCGATCATTTCGATCTTGGTCTCGGAAGTGGTACGCGCGCTGCGTTGCACGTGTAGACTCCGAGCCATGATTGACAGGTCGGATACCCCGTGTCTTTTTCAAAACGAGCGGCGGGCTCGGCGTCACGGAGCGCATGTCCTCTGTCGGCGCGGGTGCGTGCACTCCGTCACACGTCAGCCCCGAAGTTTGGACGAGCTCCAAGATGGCGCTTCTGAATGTGTATGCCAACGAAACGAGTTCGTCGGCCATCGGCTACAACGGCCAGTACGCTCCACCCACTACGGAGTTTTCGGAGCTTGAACAGATGACTTGTGCGGATAGATCGGGGCTCTACACACTCAAGGCCAATGTCGACGAAGCGCTGAAAGGACCCAATTCCACAGTCGGTACGCAGACTCGTTCTCCATTGAGATGAAATAGCATGGACCCGGTATAGGCAACTTTAGCCGCATTTATTCGGCAGACTGGTGGCGCGACTTCGCTTTGGGCTCGGATTTGATCAACTTTTACTCGATGGCCAACTTCAACCTCAGTCAAGTGGGTCTCGAAAGCGCATGTGCCAACAAGTCGTATGGGTGCTTGAGCGGCTGCTCTCAGACCGCTGCCTGCACTACCGCACTCAATCAAAGTACAAAAGTCCTGCCAAGCTCTTGTTTTCCGAATCAGGTGTGTGTAGACAGGACGTGCATGCTGGTGGCTGGCCAGTATGGCACGGACGATCAAGGATACCTCCAGTCGGCCATGGGCAACAACAACATCCCCGCACGCTTCTGCTACTCTGGCTACACGCCTGTAGGCAACCTCGTGACGAGCACCATGGCCAGCGGCGGCGCCGTCACTTTTTATCACTACGAGCCCGACATCTTCCACTTTGCCAACCCCAACAAGTTTGTGCGCGTGTCGCTGCCGCGGGCAAAGCCCGAGATGGTCGCGCTCGCCACCGGCCAGTTCGGCTCGAACGGGTTCGATCCTATCGTAGTGTACTGTCATGCTGAGCAGCCAACACATTAGGTTTGGTGAGCCGTCGCCAGACCCGGTCAGCGTCGATTTTCCGGAGCAAGCACTCATGAAGTACTACTCCAACTACCTCTTGGACACGACCAACTTGAACAACTTTTTGCGAAAGTTCCAGCTCACCAAGCTCGACATCAACAATTTGCTCTTGGCGTATGCCAGCAACGTGACCAACAATGCCGCCCTTCCCGACGTCGAGTATGCTGTTGCGTGCGACTGGGTCAAGAAGAACTATGAAAAATGGTATCTCTGGGTCGACCGTCTCCCGCTCTGCACGATGGGGACCAACGTGCGCTACAGCTTCTCCAACTGCAATAGCTCGTCGCAACCCCGCATCGTAAACTTCGCATGGACAACGCCGGACCCCGCCAATAGCTCGCAACCGTACGACTGCGACGGCGGATTTAGCACCTTGCCGCCACCGTTCTATACAAGCCGATCGTGCGAGTGGCTCGACGCCAACACGGCGCTCTGGGGGCTCTGGCTTAGCTCTCCACCGACGTGCGACTTGTCTTTTTACAACTACTCGGTCTCCGAGTGCACGGGCAGCTCAATCCGGAACGTCGAGTTCTTTTGGCTGCTCCCGAGCAAGACGAACTACCTCGTGAGCGGCGAATGCATCAACGGCGTCTCGCTCCCGGCCAATACAACCGTCGCCTGCGATTACGTCCCGACATTTTCTGGCGTACGTTGTTGCGTCTTTCTATACAGGTAGCGTCACGGCTTCAACGTGTAGGTCTACACGGGAATTGCCACCATCACGGTGATCATCCTCGTGCTCCTCGTCGTCTTCGTCGCTTTGGTGCTCAAATACCGCGAAAGGCCAGTCATCAAACGATCGCAGTGGCATCTTCTTTTGGTGCTGCTTTTCGGCGGCATCCTCATTTGCGCCTACGTCCTCCTTGGCGGCGGGGCCCCCTCGAGCATTTTATGCGGCGCGCGGCCCTTCGTGGGCTCTCTTGGGTACACGCTCTGCTTTGGATCGCTCCTCGTCAAGTCGCTCCGCGTCTACCTCGTGTTTGAAAACAAAGCGATGAAGAAGCGTGTCGTATCGGTGTGGCGCATGCTGCACATTCTGAGTGCGATTGTCGGTGTCGACATTGGTATTTGTTTGGTCCATGCGGAAAGAGACGGTGGTTGAGGCTTTACTTGTAGGTATCATTGTCGTATGGCTCCTGGCCGAGTTTCCCGGACCGTCCACGTACACGGCGGCCGCGTCCGAGTTTACCGGCACCGTCGTCCACGTCGAGTGCCACTCGTCCAGCTTTATCTTCCCCGTGCTCTCGATCTTTTGGAAGGCCGTGGTGACGTTCGTGGGCCTCTACGTGTCCTTTTTGATTCGACACGTGAGCGGCGACTTTCAAGAGTCGATTTGGATCTTCTCGGCGTCGTGCGTCGTGCTCGTGGGCTCGCTCCTCATGATGACGATGGCGTACCTCGTCGCTCTACCGGCCGCCGCAGCGTACGGCTTCTTGTCGGCCATCACCCTCTTTTGCACGGTACATTTGGCACGCGTCATAGTCCAGCACGTACACAAACATGAGTAGGTTGCTACGATGGCCCTCATGTTCGGGCCAAAGTTCACGCGCCTCAACCGCGAAGACATGACGACCGATACCGGAGCTACCAACGGCACGAAGGGAACAAAGGGCTCCAAAACGTCCAAGACGTCCATGGTTGTCTCGAGCGCTATCAATGCGTCCGTCGTGTCGTCGGCTCGTGGCCACGACGTGCAGTCCCACTGACGTACGATGCAGCTAAAACGAATGCATGTGACTTTACAAACCAACCAACATTGCGTCAAGTCGAGTGCGGAGTGCCATAGATATTCGGCCGAACGTAGCAGCGCGACTAAAAATACCGTAGCAGAATCACCACCATCAACCCAAGGTTTTATCTGTTGTTTCTTGCTGCAGTGCGCACGGAAGACGAATACGACCACGTACGTTAACGCCCAGCCATAACAATGAGTCTCGGGGAACAGCGACCATGTTTTCGTTGTCCGCAATGCTGTCGACACAATCTTCATTTGACGAGATCGTCGAGCACGATTACGTCGCTTGAGTCCGGGGTGCATGAAACCCCTGGCTCGAGTCTGCACCGGTTTGCTAAAATAGAACGCGATATCTGCTCCCGCACTCTACTACTAGCCAGGACGATGCGTTTCGAGGTTGCCCTTGCGCTTTGGAGCCTCGAGGTATGCACGCACGCGTGTACCTCGCCTCTTCATCGAGCGTAGGTCGTCGCAAGCAGCGTGAAGCCGTCCATTCTCGATGCGCAGCGAGGGACATGTCTCGATGCGGCTTGGGTCCAACGCACGGCGGCCACGTACGATCTTGATCCTATCGGTCGCGACAGCCAAACCGCCGAGTGAACCCACTGCTGCAGCCGGCGCTCAAATCGCCCCGCTTCTTTGTGCGCAGTTTCTTCTCGTTCGTAGCGGTCACTGAATCTGAAGTAGGTCAAGGACCCACGCATGGACATTCCAAACGTCTTCGGCAATTGCATGCAGCCAGGCGAAGTGATCCACGGCGTCGGCGAGACCGTGTACGCCAACGGGTCGCAAGCGTACGCAGGCGTCTTCAACGGCACCGTCATTCTCGAGCGCAACTCGTGGGCATCCCACGACGTGAACCGTGCTGTTTTGAGTATCCTCCTCGACGAAGTGGTAGGGCAATTGAAATGATCAAAACGTTACCCATCCAAATGCTGCAGGTCGGATACCGCGTCTCGATCTTGGACACAATAGATGGGATCAACTGCGCCGAGCGCATGTCGTTCCAAGGCCTCGGACGCTGCACGCCAACCCATGGGAACGGGGAGGTCTGGCCCAACGGAAAACTCAAAACAATCGAGGCCTTTGCTAACGCGACCAAGCGTACAACAACGGGCTATGGTGGCTTGTACGTGTCTTCGTCAATCTCCCACGACGCTAAAGGCTAGCTACGTAGAAGCGGGCTCTATACACTGACGGATAACGTCAATGAAATCATCAAGGGACCCGCGTCGACAAAAGGTACAGAAGCAGCTTGCGAATTGGTTTCTCAACACTTTCTGTAGGGTCGTTTTCGGAGCCTTTCTCAGCCGACTATTGGCGCGACTACGCCAGTTCTACCGAGCTCGTCAACTTCTACTCGATAGCACGAGCCAACTTGAGTCAACTCGTTGTCCCAAGTATGTGTCCTAACGGCACGCTTGGCTGCATTGACGGGTGCTCCAAGTCGCCCGCATGCACGGAAGCCGAAAAGAACAGTGCGTAAAGCATCTCATGCGAAGGAGCTCATATGCTCCGCGCATAGGTAAGCAGTGCATTCTCGTGGCCATGATGGACCCTGGGTACGACGTTGGTTTCTTCCAAGCGCTGGTCTCCAACAGCAACATCCCGGCCTACTTTTGCTTTGGGGGCGATGCCAAAATGCGCGACTACGTCACTTCTGTGATGCGCGCTGGCGGCGCAGTCATCTTTTACGCGTTCCAGCCGGACATCATCTTCCATGAATACCCGGGCAAGTTTACGCGAATTGCGTTCCCGCCCTCGGACCCCGCCAACATTGCCAATGCGACCAACTCGTTTGGCGAAAACGGATATGGCAACGTCACATCGAACCCTGTCAAGACGGACTACCCGATGACGCCGCTTCTGCAGTACATCTCGCTCGTGCTCAAAGCTGATACGCGCCTCACATCTTTTGTGACGCAGTTCCAACTGGCCCAGCTTGATCTGGACAATCTCCTCCGCGACTACGTCGACCACGCGAAGGATGCGACGATTCCAGACCCCGCCTTTGCCGCAGCTTGTCATTGGGTTCAAAACAACTACCTCACGTGGAGCAACTGGATCATGCCGCTGCCTCTCTGCACGCTTCAACGCAGCGTCTCGTTCTCATACCAAGGCTGCAACGCGTCCACGCGCCTCATCTCCTTCGTTTGGAACACGCCGAGTCCCGCCAACGCCTCGCTACCGTACGACTGCGACGGCGGCCTCCTCGTCATACCCGCCCCGTACGCGTCCAGCAAGACCTGCGCGTGGCTCGACGCCAATACCAAGACGTGGATGAGCTGGCTCAGTAGTCCGCCCATCTGCGACGCCACCTTTTACAACTACACCGTCACCGACTGCTCGGCGGAGGCGCTTCGGTCGGTCCTCTTCTACTGGCTCTTGCCAGACCCCGCCAAGCATACGCTGAGCCTCGAGTGCAGCGGTGGTGCGAGCCTGCCGGCCAACATCACCATCGACTGCGACTATGTCCCGTTGTCGTCTGGGGTGCGTTGTTTCTCTGCGTAAGCTCCCACCGATGCTCACTGATGTATTCTGGTAGACGTACTCGAGCATGGTGGCGTTTGCCGCGTTCGTGCTGGCTGTCCTGGTGGTCTGCATGATTCTCATAGTGCTGTTCCGCGAGAAGCCCGTGATCAAGCGGTCGCAGTGGCACTTGCTCATTGTCTTGGTGCTCGGCGGCATGTGCATGTGTGTGTACGTCATATTGGGCGGCGGCGCGCCGTCCAATACGGTGTGCGGCGCTCGGCCTGTGTTCGCCTCGATCGGGTACACGCTGGCGTTCGGCTCGCTTTTGCTCAAGTCGCTGCGTGTGTACCTCGTCTTTCACAACAAGGCGCTCAAAAAGAACGTCGTGACCGTCGCACGCATGCTCCACTTTCTCCTTGGGTTCCTCTCGATCGACGTTGGTACGTTCATTGGACTCATTTTAGGACAGCGAGGGCATCGTGGCATGTAGTGATTCTCGGCGTGTGGTACCTCGTGGACTTTCCTGCGCCAACATTAACGGTCGAAGCCGCGACGGCCTTTACGGGGTCGGTCGACCGCGTGTCGTGTCACTCGTCGAGCTTTATCTTTCCCGCGCTTTGCATCTTTTGGAAAGCTGTCATCACCTTCATTGGTCTCTATATCTCGTTCCTCATCCGGCACGACGATGGCGACTTTCAAGAGTCCATGTGGATTTTTTCGGCGGCGTGCGTGGTGCTCATGGGGTCACTGTTTCTGATCCCGCTTGCGTACTTGGTGGCGCTCCCGGCGACGACGAGTTTTGCGTTTTGCTCGGTGATCACGCTCGTGTGCACGGTACGTCGAGTAGAGCACTGTACTGGTCTTGGACTCATAGGCGTGTAGCTGGTCGTGATGGGACTCATGCTTGGACCCAAGTTTGCGCGCCTCAACCTCGCAGACTTGAAGTCGTCCGGCACCACGACAGGCACGAAGACGAGAAAGAGTGTGAAATCGGCAAAAAACGTCAACACCGCACCCAAGTGACAACTGTAAAAGAGCACGATGCATGGAATAACCTTTCATATTTCTTGCAATAGCTAGCCTAATATAGCGCATCGAGAAATGGTATATACTACAATTCCACGAAGCGGGCGTTCAGAGCCTGGGTCCGTTCTCGCCAAGGGCATCGAGTAGCCTCCAACCCTTGGCTCGAACCTACGCCGGGCGGACGGTCGTTGCAGTTTCACTTGAAGTGGACAGTTGGAAGACGTAGCGACTCTTTCGTAACGGTTCGCGCCAAGCGGCACACGGCTCGGGTATAATTACGATCTACCCGAGAGGTGAAGCAGCAACGACAAGCTCCGATGCGAAGCTCCCTACTTCTTGCGCTGTTCGGCCTCGAGGTCCCTCTTGCCTAGTGATTCCGTCGTCAGCTAAGCTTGGTGGTTGTAGATGTTGTTCGCTGAGACGCCAAAGCCGTCGCTTCTCGAGTCGCAGCGAGGCTCCTGCTTGGACGCTGCGTGGGTTCAGCGCACGGCTGATGCGTACAAGCTCGATCCGCACGTGCGGGACGACGAGAACCGTCGAGTAAACCCTTTCTTGCAGCCGGGTATGAAGGTGCCGCGCTTCAGGGTACGACCTTGCTCGGCACGTCGTACATGGCCCACGTTCTTTGTAGGTCCAAGACCCCCGCATGAATCGCCCCAATCTCTTTGGGTCCTGCATGGCTCCCAATGAAATCTTGCACGGCTTGGGCGAGACCGTATACGCCAATAAGTCGCAGGCCTTTCCCGGTGACTACAACGGCACACTGATCATCGAGCGCAACGGTTGGCAGTCGCACGACCTCTCACGCGTCGTCCTCAGCATTTTGCTCACTGAAGTGGTACGAAGTCTCATCCAAGGCAACAGAGCCGTCATGCGGCACGTCTAGGTTGGGTATGGCGTCTCTACAGTCGAAACCGGCGGTGGCCTGCACTGTGCGCAGCGCATGTCGTATCAAGGCTCCAGCCACTGCACGCCAACGCACATCAACCCCGAAGTCTGGACCAGCGGGAAGCTCAAGACGCTGAATGTATACGCCAACTCGACGATGCCGACATCCACTGGTTACAACGGCATGTGCGTGACCCTTGTCTGTGACGATAAGAAGCCCACTTCATTTGGCAGGGGGGGGCTGTACACACTCACCGACAACGTAAACGAAGCGCTGAAAGGAAATGCCTCGACCAAAGGTACGGACGCAAATATCAAGTTGATACGGACGTGATATCCGTGCAAAAGGCAACTTTTCCAAGCCGTATGCGCTCGACTTTTGGCGCGACTACAACTGGAGCGACCAAGTGATCCAGTATTTTGGCTACAACCAACCAAAATGGCGCCGCTGGCTCAGCAAAGTTCATGTCCCGACGGCTCGTTTGGGTGCCGCAACGGCTGCTCCAAGTCCCACGCGTGCACGCTCAACGAGGAAAAGAGTGCGATGCGGTTTCACCAGATGATATCTATCACGTCACCCACTGAGTAGACAAAACGTGCATGGTCGTGGCCATGATGGACCAGGGATATGACCCCGGCTTTGTCCAGGCCATGATGAGCAACAACCACATTCCGGCCTACTTTTGCTTCCTCGGATACGACGGCATGCTTGCCTATGTCGCGAATACCTTGAAAACGGGTGGCGCCGTCGCGTTCTATGACTTCGAGCCCGATGTCCTCTTTTACGAGTACCCGGGCGCCTTTACCCATGTGACCTTTCCGCAGTCAGACCCGGCCAATATCGCAGCAGCCACTGGCAGCTTTGGCGAGAACGGCTACGGCGAGCCAACCACGAATCCGCTCAGAACCGACTATCCGCTCACGCCGCTTGTGCGCTACATGTCCAAGATCATCTTGCGCGACACTTTCCTCGTCGACTTTCTCATGAATATGCAAATCGCCCCGCTTGATATGGACATCCTCTTCTCCGACTACGTCGCGTTCATGAAGAACCAATCCATACCGGATCCCGTCTTTGCGTCTGCCTGCAAGTGGGTCCAAAACAACTACCTCACGTGGAGCGCTTGGGTCTCTCCACTGCCTCTCTGCACGCTTCAAGGCAGCGTCTCGTTCGCGTACCAAGGTTGCAACGCGTCCACGCGCCTCATCTCCTTCGTTTGGAACACGCCTAATCCCGCCAACGCCTCGCTACCGTACGACTGCGACGGCGGCCTCCTTGTCGTACCCGCCCCGTATGCATCCAGCAAGACCTGCGCGTGGCTCGACTCCAACACCAAGACGTGGATGAGCTGGCTCAGTAGTCCGCCCATCTGCGACGCCACCTTTTACAACTACACCGTCACCGACTGCTCGGCGGAAGCGCTTCGGTCGGTCCTCTTCTACTGGCTCTTGCCCGACCCCGCCAAGTATACGCTGAGCCTCGAGTGCAGCGGTGGCGTGAGCCTGCCGGCCAACATCACCATCGACTGCGACTATGTCCCGTTGTCGTCCGGGGTATGTTGTTTCTCTACGTAAGCTCCAACCGATGCTCATTGATGTATTCTGGTAGACATACTCGAGCATGGTGGCGTTTGCCGCGTTCGTGCTGGCTGTCCTGGTGGTCTGCATGATTCTCATCGTGCTGTTCCGCGAGAAGCCCGTGATCAAGCGGTCGCAGTGGCACTTGCTCATTGTCTTGGTGCTCGGCGGCATGTGCATGTGTGTGTACGTCATATTGGGCGGCGGCGCGCCGTCCAATACGGTGTGCGGCGCTCGGCCCGTGTTCGCCTCGATCGGGTACACGCTGGCGTTCGGCTCGCTTTTGCTCAAGTCGCTGCGTGTGTACCTCGTCTTTCACAGCAAGGCAGTGAAGAAGAACGTCGTGACCATGGCGCGCATGATGCATTATCTATGCGGCTTTCTGACCATCGACATTGGTAGGTCGATGTGGGCTTGATCTCTTGCCACTCATCGGACTCATGGCTGTAAACGTAGTGATTCTCGGCGTGTGGTACCTCGTGGACTTTCCTGCGCCAACATTAACGGTCGAAGCCGCGACGGCCTTTACGGGGTCGGTCGACCACGTGTCGTGTCACTCGTCGAGCTTTATCTTTCCCGCGCTTTGCATCTTTTGGAAAGCTGTCATCACCTTCATTGGCCTCTACGTCTCGTTCCTCATCCGGCACGACGGCGACGATTTCCAAGAGTCGATTTGGATTTTCTCGGCGGCGTGCGTGGTGCTCATGGGGTCAATGTTTCTGATCCCGCTCTCGTACTTGGTGGCGTTGCCGGCGACGACGAGTTTTGCGTTTTGCTCGGTGATCACGCTCGTGTGCACGGTACGTCGAGTAGAACACGGTATTGGACTCAAAGGTGTGTAGCTGGTCGTGATGGGACTCATGCTCGGACCCAAGTTTGCGCGCCTCAATCGTCCGGACTATACGTCGTCCGGCACGACCTCTGGCACCAAAGGCGTGTCCACATCGAGCGCTGGACCGGTCAAACCTATTCATGTAGCAGCAGCGCCGCCAAGGGTCGTCCAGTAAGTCGCAGTTAACAGTAAATTGCATTCGAATGACAATACCGGTACATACCGTTTGCTTGCACAGAGCGTGGCGCCATGCTGCTCCCCAGACCGTAGCGAGCAACTAGGGTTGAGCGCTGCCACAATCGTCGATTTAGTCGGCGGGACCTTGATATGCTACAGATCCCATCGACCTCGCGCGCAACGATGATCAAGATGGCTGCAGGAGGCGTCGACACCGTAAAATAGCCATACCGTCTTGACGGTTGTCTTGCACAGATTTCAAAGGCACGGGCCTCTTAATCCCAAGAGCAATGTTCTGGTTCTCAAGTCGTCGTACTGGTACCTTCATCACTACTATTAATAGTAGTGTATTAATAACCACAAGGCTAAGATCTGAGTGATATGTACTACATACACGCAAAACATTCATTGCTAGACTTGCAGAGCTGATCCCGGCGATTACAGCGTAGGCGCTGCCACGTCATGACTCGCATCAATGCCGTATGCCATGCCAGCTACGTGTATCGCGTGCGATCCGTGGTGCATAATACCTCTTCTGATGTGGCGCACAACTCGCTTCGCTCGTCCATGACCAGTCCCAGCCCAAGCATCTGATAGCGGCGGCGCAGGTGAATTCTGCATGGGTTCACGATGATATTTCGTCTCCACGGTCTCCATACAAATTCCAAGTCCACCCTGTCCTGGCGCCTGGCTTTTTCCCAGCAATTCGCTTCTCTAGTCATGAACCCACCGGCGATTGGTCCATCGCCCCGTGGCATCCGCAACCATGTACTTTATATGCGAACTCGTGGCCAACCTTGCATCCATCAAAGGCAGCGCGGCTGGTCCTTCATTTCTTGATTCGCCATGGTTGGTCGTCTTCTGGTGACGTTGGCATCGATGGCGTCCGCCGCGGCCCTGGCGTCGCCCGGCGTCGCAACGGGCGACGGCTGGCACGTGACGCCGGTGCGTGGCATCCAAGCGCGCGTCCAGGCCGGCATCCCAGTCTACGACGAGCAGATGAAGACGTGGGTGGCGCCGTTCGGCAACACGTTCGAGGAGCGCCACCGCGCCGTGATGGACACGGTCAACACGGCAAGCGTCGAGGGCGCGCTCATGTACGTGCAAGCCGAGGGCATCAACGCCAAGACCAACCCGCTCTGTCGGCGCAAGAACAACATGGCGTACGTCTGGTTCATGGAGGTGCACGTCGCCAACTCCAAGGCGACGATCGCCGAGTTTGAAAACAACTGGGGCATCTCGCCCGAGTTTTGCTCCTTCGCGGCGCTCGACGGCGGCATGTGCACGCCGTACAACCGCGCCGGGTCGCTGCCGCAGATCTGCTACGAATACAACGGTGCGCATGGCCAGCCCCACCTCGGGCCGTGCGTCGGCGGCGAGCCGCGCACGTCGGACCCGCGCGCGCCGTACCGCGACAACATTTGGTTCTCGTTCCCCAACTCGTGCTTCACCAAGCGGTTCCCGCAAAAGACCAACGACTGCCGCAAGCAGATCCCGGGCGGCCTCTGCCCGTATGGCACGCTCCCGGACGGCGTCACGTGCACGTACTCGCACCGCGTGCTGGGGTACCTCAGCCTCGACGACCTCGTTGGCATCACGTCCATGGTCAGCAACAAGACGGGCAAGCCGTACGCCAACAAGCGCGAGTTCTGCCTCGACGGCAACGTCGAGCAGCTCGACAACTTTACCATTCCGTTCTGGAACAACCCGACCGACCCGGACGCCAACGCGGCGCGCGCCCAGCAGCTCATCGACTTTTACCAAAACAACGTGACGATGACCGACGAGCGCATGGAGCCCTTCCCGGCACTCGACGACCTCTCGGCGCAGAACCCGCCTTGCTACATGAACCTACCGCAGTGCTCGGAAGGGTGCCGCCGCAAGCTCTACGCTCAGGTCTGCGAGCCGTGCACGCCCGACGTCCCGGGCTGCCAGGTCAAGCCGCCGGGGTATAGCATCCCGCAGCTGCTCAAAGCGTGCCGTGGGGACGAATGCAAGACGTCGCCGTGGGAAACACTGCCGCCGACGCAGGCGCCCACGGAGGCCCCGACGCACGCGCCCACGACGCCGGCGCCGACAGAGACGGCCGTCGAGATCATGACGCAGGAGAAGCCCGTGAGTGCTGCTGTGTCCGCAGCGCTTGGCGCGTCAGTCGCGCTGGCTGCTGTCGCGCAGGCATTCCTCTAACCTCTAAATACGAGTCGTATAAAGTCCTAGTCTGTTACGCGTTATAGGTCGTACGCTAGTCGTACAAGAGGCAGCGGTTGTTACGGTTTGTTCGGGTGGAAGACGTAGGCCCAGTCGCCCGAGTCTGCATTGCGGCACAGCTCGACCGTTGGCCAGTAGTGGTAGTCGGTCTTGAGCGTGAGCACTTTGGGCTTGGTGTTGAGCGCGACAGTCTTCATGCGCACAGACGCGCCATTCTGAAGGTTCTCAACCACCTTGATGAACGCATCGAGTGTCGGCGTCGGCTCGTTGTTGACCTGCACGATCCACATGGTGGCGCGGAGACCGTACTTGTGCGCGGGGCTGCCGTAGCACCACCGGGAGCAGTAGACGCCACCGCCCTCCTCCGGAACGTAGCCGAGGTTTACGACGGCGTAGTGGGGCTCCTGGATGACGAGGCCACACCACGTAATGACGCGGCTTGTGCCCCACCCGCTGAGCTCCATCGTCTGCACCGGTAGCGTCATCTCCTGCTGCTCGCGCAGCACGACAAGCTGCACTTGCGACTTGCCCATGCAGAGGCGCTCGACGTCAAAGTCTTTGGCCACGACCGTGCCATCAATCGAAAGGAGCAGATCGCCGCTCTGAAGTTGTGCGTACGCGTCCGTGCCCGCGGCGCATCGCTTGATGGCGAGGACTTGGCGCTTGTCGTCGTAGCACTGTTCGAGCTCCCGAATCCAGTGCGGCGAGAGCCCGAGGCCGGCGCGGGCCTTGGAGAGGGGGTATGTGTACAGCTGAATCGGCAACACAGTAACCGCGCGGGGCGACGCGCCAGTATGAAACAAGTCAACGACTTCGCGGATGATGTCGACCGACATGCCACGAAACACCTCGCGCCGACCGCCTTCGTCTTGGTAGCTGAACGAGAGCCAGAGCGCCGTCACAAGGCCACGACTGTCAACGAAGATGCCACCGACCGACTTGGTGATGCGGTCAAAGTGGATGACCTCGACGTTGCTCGCCTTGTAGCGCGGCGGTTGAAAGTCGCGGAGGACGAGCCGATCGATCTTGGTGACGAGCGATTTCATCGCGACGACCGTCCACGTACTCGTGAGCCCGACAAAGTCGACTTGGTCGCCGACTTGAAGCACTTCGCTCGAGAGCTCGGCCGACTCGAGGCGCGTGTCGCCGAGGAGCGCGGGGTCGTACTGGATGATTGAAAAGTTGTGGACCGGGTGCACGAAGAGCACCTTGGCGGGTGTCTCGATCGACGCGGCGACCGTCACCACCACGTCGCCAAGTGCGATGGGCACTGTGTTCTGGTCCACGAGCACGAGGCCTTTGACGGCGTCAATGACAATACCAACGCCGTTGTAGCTTGAGCTCGAAATGCCGTCAATCATGCACGGGATGTCGAACGCAACCATGACAAGGGACGAGAGGAGCTTGGTGAATGTCGCCTTGTCCAAGTCCGAGTTGAGCCCCGGGACGCTCAGTGGAGCGGCGGGATACGCGGGCAACTGCAGCGCAAGCGGCGTCGGCGGTGTCTCGTACTTGTGTCGGTGCCAGAGTCCGTCCGCGTCGTTGCGTGTGTACAGCTGCATCGGAAAACCACTGGCGGTCGATGCTCAGAACAGCATTGCGGATGCGGTGCCGGTCGCGGGTCAAGAAGTAGCGCATGACAGTGCGATAGCCATTTGGGAGGTCCTTGATCGCGTCGATGAAGGCTTCCAGCGTCGGGGTTGGCTTGCCGTCGAGCGAGACGACGATGCACGGCTGCGCAATGTGGGCTTTCATGAGCATGTGACCCGCCTGGGCCAAGTAAACGTGACCCACGGGCAGCGATGCGTTCCGCGCTTGCTGGTACGAGAGCGAATGGAAGATGCAGCCCCCGACTTCGAGGAACTGGTTCGGTGTGATAGCATGGAGGTCCTATGGTGACTTGAGAAATGCAATATCAAAACACAGTCTAGCGTACCTGTACTGTCAAGTGTACGACGATGGACCGCCCGCCGCGCTGAATCTCGACGGGGATGACGTTGCCGACGTTCGAGTCGACGAGCGCTTCCATGGCCAAGAACGTCGTCTCGAGCTGTCCTTGGATGCGAATGACAATGTCGCCAGGCTCAAGAAGACCAAAGGCAGGGCCCTTCGGGAGGACTTGGTCGACGACGAGCAGTCCAGTCTCGTCTGGCAGCGTCTTGCGCACGTCGGCTTCGACGTCGGCGGTCAAGCCCAGCTTCCGGACCTCGTCGTACGCTGCGTGGCGAAAGATCGTTTGCCACGTGCCACGCGGAATGTCCAAAATGTTCTGTTGAATGAGCTTGAGGGCCCGAACCGCGCGGTCCAGCGGCAAGTAGAACGACGACGCGGCTTTTTTAGACCCACCGGCGTTGAGCGCAATGGCTTCGCCGTCAATGTTGAGCACGGGGGACCCACTCGAGCCGCCGCTCGTCGAGGAAGCGGCTGCGTAGTAGAACGTGTTGAAGTCGTTGTAGCCGCTTGTACCGTAATTTGGTGCTTCGCGGTCCAGCTTGGCGAGGATGCCGGGGAGGATCGAGAGCTTCTCACCCGCGTCATTGCCGACGACGCGGATCTCGACGCCGACTTTCGCACCACCCGGGTTGAGCGGAATTTCGTGGAGCTTGAGGAACTTGACGCGCGACGGGTCAAAGCGGTAGAAGCCAAAGTCGTGGACCGGGTCGCGGTAGATGGGCACGAGGTCGACCTCTTCCTTGTTGACGAAGATGGCATCGGCGACGACCGGTCCCGGCGTCACGACGTGGCGGTTGGTCAAGATGAGGCCGCGCGTCTTGTCGACGACGAAGCCCGTCGCGACCGAGAAGGACGCGCCGTCGCCATCAAAGGCGCGGACCGACATCAAGCGGATGATGACGATGGCAGGAATCGCTTCCTGCAGCGAGGCCAGCCATCTTCCCGCTTCCGGCGCCGGCGACGCGATCTCCATGTCCTCCTCCATCGTCGCGTCTTCCTGCATCGGGTCGAGTTCGGCGTCGTCCATCTTCACCCAGGGACGAAATCAAAACCGATTGTACCGTCCTATCATTGCCCGCACAGGATTTTGACCAGGATATCTGGGCCCCAGAATAATAATATTCATGATATCACCGTCGCTTTACAAAACGAAAGACATCTTCTGCTGGATTTGATGTTCATATTATAAATTGCTGCCAATCCAGTCGAAAATACTGGCCCCTGATTTTATTAGGTACACGTCCCTCAGCGACAACGACGAACATGGCGGCGATAAGTCCGCTTGGCGCGACGAGACGGGTGGGCGCCGTGAAGCGACGAGGTACTCGCGCCGGGCGGTGGGCCATGGCGATATGCATAACACTGATGGAGTGGTCCGACGGACTGGCGATGGCTAGCCCTGCCAGGATGCCGGACTGCAGCCTGCCAGCAGGCCAGGGTTCCGTCAAGTTTGCCGTGTGCGATCTCCGTCGTATCACTGAAAGTGGAGAGCTGTAGACGATGTAGTGAAGTTCTGAGTAGGGTTGGCAGCAGGCACGGCAGGTTGACTAGACTTGGGATCGAAGGGTGAACGCAGCGTTGCGGTGCACGGTGCTCCAAGTAGCCCATCGCCTCGCGCGCGTCAGAGACACTTGTTCAGAACGAACGAGAGGCGGCACGGGCCATCGTAACGCAGCGACGAAGTGTTTTGCGCCACAAGAAGATGGTGGCGTCTGGGACTGTGCGCGGGCCTCGTTTCTGGGGCGCCTCACCACAAACACCAGCAAGCCGCCACAAGCATCGAGCCACGTGGCAGCTCGAATGAGCAAACACCGACGCTCTCGGTGGTTGAAGTGCCGAAGCCGAGAAGGCGCTGGCACGGACGCTGCATTACGCCGAGTGATTCCTCAATCGACTCAGATCATCCGGGTAAGATCTTGCGCAGTCAAGGTCCGCCACCCAAGAAAGTTTCCACGGCGGGGCGCCGCCGCAGCTGGTGCAGTGCCCCGGCTCGGCTCCACGTGCACGTTCAGTAGGTCCCGGGGCGGCCACGTCGACCAATCGGAATGCGTGCTGCTCTCTTGCTGGTGCGGGCTGCCGGATACAATATCCGGCGCGTCCACGGAACGTTCCCAAGGCATGCGACGGTCCCTTTTCTCGAACTGGGTCGACGTGCAGCAGTGCGCTTGGCCATGCATTCTTCAAGTCAAGCGCCACCGGCAAATAAAATATGAGGCGCGTCTGTTAAAAAAATGAGACGGTGGGGACCGTCCACATACAAAACGCAAGTCAAAGTAGTTCAAGTAGCCGTGTCGAGGTTCAACCCTAGTCCGCGTGTACCCAGAGCACTCGAAACGTGAACGTTCCTTGTGGCAAAAAATGCAAGAGGCATTTTATTTTATGACGCGACACACCATATTGAAAGCAAATGAAAGAACAGTGAACGGCGCACTGTAGAAAAAAAGGTTCGCGAACGTTTAATTAAGCGCGACGCCTGCGTCTGATTGGCCCAAAGTCGGGGCGCGCGGCGTGAATACTGCACTTTTCATTTTTGCAAGTCGTGGGCGTTTTCTCGTGGGTTTGGTGGTGTGGCTCCTTCAGTATCAAGGACCGACAACAACAACAGCAACAGGAAGCAGCACTACTACTCACCAAGAACTTACTCCTCCTCCCGCCCGCCGCTGCCACCACCCCGAGCAGCACGCCCGTCGACGCCCGCCCCACCGACCGCCTCGACGACCCCACCAAGCTAAATGTGCTACGCGCATATGTCCATCAAGCCCCTCCCGCTCTCCAACGATGGCATGACCAGTGCAACGAACAATCCGATCGCGATCGCCATGGAGCGCCACCGCGCGCAGCTCGCAAACGACCTCAAGAAGCGCGAAATGATGAAGAAGGTGCTCTCGGTCCGTAAGGGCCTAGTCCATGTTCAGGACTGCACCTCGTCCGACTGCGACAAGGCGCTCTGCAAGTCCACGAAGCGCCTCATTGCGCAGTACCGCGGCCACGGCTGCATCAACCACGTTAGCGATAGTACCACCACCACCACCACTAGTAACTTAGGACCCGGGAAGGCCAAGTGCCAGGTCTGCTCGCTGTGGGCCCTCGTCGCGGGCTCCACGGCGTTGGCCGCCCATTAATTTAAGCTGATCAAATAGCGCATCGTATAAGTAGAAGAAGACCATGAACGAAATGAACGAAACCAAATTTTTTGCCACTTATATCATGATGTTGTCCTCTGCACCGTGCCCCAAGTGACCGTAGTCCAGTAATCAGGCCATTACAAGCCGAGCGCCACAAACCTAGCACGAAGGACATGGTTGGTGACGACGACATGTTTGAAAGCGTACCGCTCGTGCTGCGCATCCGTGAGCGTCTGCATCGTCGCCTAGCAGGATACTCCATCGCGACTCTTGGATGACACGTTCGAATCTCGCACCTGAAACGTCGCGTCGTCGTGAAAGTACGCCAGGGCGACCTGGAAGTCGTCGACCGAGACGTTAAAGTTGGCAGCGATCGTGTCGGTCACGAGCTTGGAGGCGTCCATGTAGGCCGTCGCGATCTCTTGGCGGACGGCGCCGTCCTTGAGGTTGGTGTGACGCGTCTTGATGTCGGCAAGGATCGCTTCCATTTCCTTGGTGAGCGCGCCGATGAGTGCGCGCATCATGGCCTCGAGCACGTCGCGAGGGATCGGCGTCGTGAGCGGCTTGGGCGCCATATCGCGTTGGCGCCGACGAATCGGCTCGCGCGATCCCGTGCACTCCCAACGCATGCGGCCAAGCTTACGGATGTACTCGTGGATGAGCTCGGCGTCGGCGGCCTGGATGGGCAAGTCCTATACCCGTAGTAGTTGCATAAGGTCGCAATCAACGACGTGGCGACAACGCCATACCCCACGCTCCATACGGCGCATTGCGTCTGCGACTTGCTCCTTGGTTACATAGTGGTTGCGAAAGACCGAATCTTGGACTTGGGCGAGAAGTTGCTCAAAGGTTTCGCTCATTTGGAGCGCGCGGTCCTCGACGCTCATGGCCGGCCCCGTCCCTTTCTCTTCCTCGGCCGCGATCTCGTACGCAAGAGCTTCCATCATTTGTCGCGACAAGATGCGCATGTTCGTGTCCACTTGCTCGTAGAGCGTGATGACCTCTTGGACAGACAGCGCGCGGGGCGCTTCGTCGCAGAGCGCTACCGGGGCGACGCAGGCGAGGGCAAGACCAGCGAGCCAGAGAGGCGAGGTCTGCGGCGCCACCGTCGCGATGCGCACGGGAGCGTGCATGGACGGCGTCACATGCATAGCGCTGGACGCGCGGAGGCTACCGCGGGCGGCGGCCCGGAGCGGCGCCGTCGCGATCTTCAAGCGCTGCATCATTCGTCACGTGCGAGGAATTTAAATTGAAGCATACAATTTGTTCAATAAAGAATAAAAATACGCCATAATGGAATTTGCACTGCCGAACGCAAGTGATGTCGAGCTTGCAGACCACTCTGGTGAGACAGCGACGGGCACGGTCTAGTCGACAAAGCAGATAACCGGTACAACTACACAGTGTGCATTGAGCCAAGCTCTATTATAGTACTACCGTATTATGAGAGGGAGATGTTGTACAACGAACGCAGGAGATTCGTGGCACCGCTGCGGAGCCGGGGAATGGAGACCGGATGTCCGATTCGAGGTCCCAAGCTCACCGGTCCCGCAACTTCAACCGCCTCTTGGCTCTGTATGTAGACTCTGAAGCAGACTGGATTCGATTCGTGCCCAGTGGAGGTTAGCAAAGGCGCTACTGTGTGATGTGTACAGAATGTCAGCACTCCTATGCCTGTGGTAACCAACTTCGAGCGTTGATTGAATCTGAATGCAGTTTAAGTATCGTACAGGATGCACTCTACTACGAGTACCTTTTTGGCTATGGTATGGTTCCGTGATTAAATAAAGGGTTGTGTCGGCCGCTCAGTGCAAGCCGACGAACTGGCGCACAGCCGGGAGGTCGGCAAGCTTGGGGTTGGAAGCCACTTGGTGCAAGAAAAGCTGAAGACCCAAGCGGCGCTTCTCAAGAAACGACGGGTTGAGCTGCCGCAGGAGCGACTTGGACGGCAGTACAGGCACGACAGGGCGGTCCTCCATCTCCTTGATCTCGCTCTTGATTGCCGCGATAAGCTGGGCAAACTCCGAGTAGCGCTTCCGGAGCAACTTTGTGTGCGACGCCTCAAGCTTGGCGCCCCACGTCAAGGTAATTGTGTAGCTGGCATGCGTGCAGCTTTCGTCGTCGTTGTCAAGGAGCTGGACTTGGGTCACGAGCACCTGCGCGTTGTGGAGGTTGAGCTGGTTGCCCTTGACGAGAGGCGCAAATGTAGTGTCCTCGATGATCGAATCGAGGTGCTTGCTGCTGTGGATGCACCGCGTCGCGAGCAGACACCACGAGAGGAAGCCCGAGACGATCGAGAACGAGAGGCCGGCAGCAAGATACAAGGCGATGTCCGCTTCAAAGAGGAGCCACTGCTGGAGCGTAATGATGTTCATGTTGGTGCTGCTAATCCAGGTCAAAATTGAAACTGCAATCGCACCAAGACACTTCAAACTCTGCGAACGAACACTTGGTGACGGGTAATCGTTGGATTATGGAAATGGGCCGTTCCCGTATCACGTATGCTGTCGCACCGGAGGGTATCTCCCATACAAATTTCCAGCTATGGGACGCTGGATCTCCATGATTTAGTGTGCGCCTGGACCAGCTTGGTGGACAGGATACCACCCATCGATGTAAAAATCGCGGCAAGCCAACACAAACATGACCACGCTGGATAGATTAACCATGTCCACTATGACTGGAATGGTGTGCGAGTGTCCGCTTTCTGGGAGCATCATGTTGCCACGTGACGTTGGCGTCTCTGATGCACACTATTTCATTACAACACTATTTCGCGGCATTCATGATTACCAAACGATGGCGCCAAATTAGGTCGTGTGCGGTTGTAATATGCCACCTCAAGAAGGCGTAATCGTGATTATTTAGCCAACGACTTTGATAACACGACGTCACGGAAGCCTGCGACGCGGTGTTTAGGATCGCGAGTCGGCTTGGATCTGCGCGTTCACGTCCAGGAGGCTCTTCAGAATCATCTTTTCGCCCAATCGCACGTGGACGCACGAGGCGCGCCACGTCTCGAGCGGGGCCTCTTCGTTCCGAAGCAAGTCGTAATCCTCCTGATACAAGATTCCGTCGAGAATTCTCGGTCGCAGCGACAGCATGTTATACCTCGGCGGTTGTCCGGTACTTGGCCAAACGAGATTGACAGTAGGCGGCGACCCACGCCCACACACGTCGCTGGTTGGACGGCTGCCACTGGCCGTGTCGCTGACGGTGCGCAAGCTCGTCAGCGCTTGCTACATATACGCGCAGCCACTCCCATTCCATTGGGTGTTTGTCCAGGTGCTCGATATGGATCGTGAGCGGCTACATGGAGATGCGACGTGGAGGATTGCACATTTTCAAACTCCGTCATCAGTAAGAAATGACATACCACCGACTTGGCAGTTGGCATTTCCTTGGATTGGAGCCACGAGATCTTGGCTTGCGTCAAATCCGGGTTCGACACTAGAACGCAGGTGGGTTCCTCGCCATTCGAGAAGAATGCACACACCGTCGTCCGTGATCGCCACATCTTGCTTGATCTGGAGCGGATCCAGAACTGTCGCCTGTGCCATGGACGCAAAGCCTACACCCACATGAAACCAAGCGCTATTGCGACGGTGAGCTCACCGTAGTGGCGCAAAAACGTCGACTGCGTATGGTTGCCATAGTTGATGAAGAGCTGGTCACCAGGCGCGTGGTCGGCCGTCGCAGTGACCACGAACGCATCGTCGTTAGCCACGTACTCATGGTGGCAGGCCGATCTACGCTGGTCGTATCGCAAGAGCGTCCTCGACATTATCGACGTACGCCGACGCAGAGTGGTTGAACCACTCGAAATACGGGATAAGCGTGAAAGGCTGGTTGGCGCCCGACGTCGCGCGCGACATGAGCAGCGTGAGCGCCCACTGAAACTCGGCCGGACTCACGATGGGCTGCGCGCCAAAGAGGTGCGAGTACATGTTGCGGTAGAACGCGCGCCTGCCAGTCCGTCAGCGATACAAGGGGGGCATAGCATGGACGCACCCGTCTTGGATCGTGTCGAGGACGTCGCAATGGCGCAGCTCATCGAGGCGCCGCTCCGACCAGTACATGGGCACGTCGATCTGCGGCGGGAGCGTGCTCACGTAGAGGTCGTTCGGGTCCTTCATGACGACGTGCGTTGCAAGAAGCACGGCGTCGGCCATGCGGCGGTTCTTCTGGCAGTACGTGTCGACGCGCTCGAGAAAGGCTGGGGCTTCCGCCATGGCGCTGGCGCGGGCGCCGGCCGCAGAGACATCGCGCCACAGGTCGCTGGACGCGACGAACAGAGTCTCGCCGGCAGGAATCGGAGCGACCGCTTGAACGCCCAAGCCCATGGACGGAAAGCGAGTCACGCGGATCTTGGGCGACACGAAGCACCCGCGCGTGCCCTGAACAAGCTGCACGAGCGCTTGCTCGAGACGTCCGACAACCATTGCTCGACGCGCGCGATTGGTGCCAACTAAACCTTGCGACTGAAATGCAGGTTTAGTTGATTAGTATCCGGATACAGTTGGCTGCTTGAAGTCCATAGCCATCGTCCGAGGCTCGGTTCCAGTGACCGAGGATCGAGGACCAGGTGCTGTTGTCGGCCAGGCAGCGTCGCGACCGGACGCTGAAACAGTACGATCAAGACCATAATGGCCTCCTAACCCTGCACGGGTGGGACCTGTTAATGGCACACCTCTATCGTTGAGTTTATTACTCGAAATCTAATGCATCGGGAGCAGCTCGGCTTGCTCTTCAAACAAGACGGACCGGACCATCTCGTACGTGAAGAAGCCCGCAGCGTTGGCGGGGAAGGCTCTGATGAGGCACGGGGAGTAGCCCTTCCAGAGCGCACGCGGACCTTCCTCTTTGACGATCGTGCGGAAGCAGTTCCACCAGCCGCCGTCCGGGAGCCAGCGCGAGGCCGCGTACAGCGGAGGGTGGCCCAGCGGCTGCAGCTGAAGGCGAGACTTGACCACATCCTGGGGGTAGCTCACGGTCCAGCACACACAACCTGCAAAGCCGCCGGCCAAGAGCGTCGTCGTTGCACTCGGCTTGCCGTCGATCCCCTCCATCTGGCTCGTAAAGACTTGTTGCAGCAGCTCGTCTACACAAGACTGTTAGCTCGCGCCGGGGCTCAAGGTAGCCAATGCATACAGGTGCCAAACTGCCCAATGTAGCTGGGCACTTCGCGGTACATCGTCGCGACCTGGCCGCGCCAGAGGCCTCGGATACCGTCGATCTCGACGATCTTCTTGACGCAGTCCATCGTGCCGTTGAACTTGATTTCGTTTGCGTGGGTCGCAATGGCCTCACCCTGCGCCTGCAAGTGGCACTTGACGAGCTCGACAGGGGTGACGACCACCGAGTTCATCAAACCCGCCCACGCACCTTTATCGTTGACGTTAGATGGCATCGTCCTCAATAGAGTGTACCGGCAAGCATCGCTTCGTTGTTGGTGAGCACGCCATTGTGGTTCTCGCGGCGGTTGAGCAAGAACGACTTGGCGCTCTCGTACGTGCTAAAGACGACGGCGTTGACGAGCGGCACCGTCGTCATGGGCGAGACCATGCCGCGATAGAGCCCGAGAAAGCCCTCCTTGTTGACCGTCTGCATGACGCAGTCGAGCGGGCCTTTGAAGGACGACGAGAGCGGGCAGTGCATTTGCAGCCGCACCTTGACCGTGTCAAACTATCGACGCGATGAGCCACATGTCATGATGGCACTCTCGAGCGTACCGGGTGGCCCACGACGGTGGACGAGACGCCGGCGAACGACCCAGCGACAAAGTCGCGAATGCCCGACAAATCGCCCGGGCTCTCGACTGCGAGCTTGGTGCGGTCGTCGTAGTAGTGGTTGTGGCGCGGGCACCACACGTGGTGCACGTGGTCCGTGTGCATGGCAAAGTGCGGGTGGTCGTCGACGATCTCGTCCGGCGGCATGTGCGTGTGGCGGCGCACAATGAAGCGCTTCGTCGGGCGGGTCTCTTCCATCGTCAGTGTAAAAAGCCAAGATGGGGATTCGGAGCTTGGATTTCCAATGCACTTGGGCTTCGTATGGCCCCAACTTCAAGCGCCACAGTGGGAGGTATTTTCGGCAAAGTCAAGATTCGCCGTCGCTGATTGGCTACAATCGTGGACCCCGGGGCACACCACGTGGCACGCCAATGGCGCGGGTGCGCTTTCGAAAGGGGCACATCTGGGCGCGTGCAGACAGAAGAGGCATGTGAGCCTTGGAGATGCTTCCTAGGAAGGTACCATCCCTCTGCTACAACGAAGACAGACATGGCGATATTGGACCAGCAGTTTGAGTCGTCTGGATGCACCACGAGATGGGCAAAGCCGCCCGAGCGTCAAACGCGTGGTCGGAACAGTGGGTTCCGTCTTGACCAATGCACCCATATGGATGGATGGCGTCCAAGGCGCGAAGAAGGGAAAACGACCCACCATGGCAAGATCGACGTGCGTCCTTCATCATTATGTCTTGGCTGCGAGAACACCACCAGTACGCTCACACGCGCAGGTGGCCCACTGTTCCGATTCGCTCGAGTAGCTTGCTGTCGCAACATCACCTAGCACTAGTATCAGCCCACCCCGCACGTCTGTTTCTACACCAGCAATCACGGCGCTAGTTCAAAGGCAAGGTCGTCCGTTCCTCCAACTCATTCAGCATATCACGCGGTTCTTCTCTTCTAACATTAAATTGATCAACAAATAGGTTTTACTAGGCCACGGGTGGGGCCGTCACCGACTCGCGCACGCCGGCGAGGTGCGTCGTTTCGTTGATACCGCGCAGGTACAGCGCATGATCGTTCCCGACGTCGATCTGCGTCACGCTGCAGTAGCCCATGACGATTGTGTGGTTCATCTCTCCAGGCGAGAGCACAAAGCCCACGTTGTACGCGGCCTGGTGCGTGCAATACCGGATGAAGCTGGACGAGCACACGACGATTGTGATTGGGTACATGTCGTCCGGCGCGCAGAGCAGCTGCAGCGCAAGTGCCATCTTGGCCGACCGACTCAAGTAGCGCTGCGACGCTGAGAGACCGTGGGGCGCGCTCTCTCGCAAGAGAGCAAACTCGTGCCGGGCGACGCGTTGCTGGCGCGACGATGTCTCGTACGGGTTGTACGTTTCGTAGATGCCCGCGGACGCGTCAATCTCCTTGGCGATGAAGTCCATGGTTTGGATCGACCGCGTGACGTTCGCATAGACGATGCGCACGTCTTGGTACGTCAAGCCCGCGTCGTCGATGAGCGACGAGAGGTACTTGGCCGTCGCGCGCGACTGCTCTTCGCCGAGCGGCGTCAAGCATTTCTCTGGGTCCATCGTCTTGAAGTGGTGGTTCTCGTACTCGCCGTGGCGCACAAATAGGATGCGGTGGCGCATCGCCGCAGGTTTGCTATTCGACGGCGTGTGAGGCCCCAGCGGGTGCACCGGCGGCGGGTTGCGCAGCGTCACGGGCAGCTGGACGTCCGGTTGCGCATCGGACTTGCGCGCGCCAAATCCGAGCGACTGCCCGAGCTGCTCCACAAAGCTCACGGACGCCTCGGGTGTCGACCGCATGAGCCTTCGTAGCCGCTTGGTGAAGTGGTCGGGGTCCATGAACGAGGCCGATGCGGACGCCATTTGGATGGACCAGAACCACATGTGCAGCGTGGCTGCGTTGGCAAACTTAAGGAAGAGTTCGTCGACGTCGCGCAGCCCCGCGACCTCGTACATGCGCATCTCCGTGGTGCTGAGCACCTGGACGCGGCACTTGTGGATCGGGCACTGGAAGATCTGATCGACGTCGTCGAGGCCGGCAAAGCACATGATACCGGAGGCCAAGCCGGCCCAGTACGACTTCCACGAGATGCCCATGCACGACACGTGGTGGATCTTGACGGGCCCAACGAGCAGAAAGTCCATGTTGCGCGAGTGCATCTGCAGAACGGCGGCGCCAAAGTCAACGCTGCTGTACGGCAGCGCGTTATCCCAAGAGAGCGTCAGAAGCTGTTCTTCTTCCTCGTAGCTAATGACGCGGCGCGTGCGAAAGATGTTGTACGGCATGGACGACAAAGGGCATGGGTACTGGAGGTCGTCCACGTAGTGCGTCGTGCACAGCTCCTCGGCGAACGCTACGCGCTTTGCCTTGCGGGACGCTGCGACGGCCTCGAGCCGGTGGTTGAAGGTCTTAAGGTCAAGCAGGTCCACGACGAGGTCGTCGCCCGAGCCCATGCGGCTAAGCCGCTGCTCGTCGAACGAGCCGGCTCGGCTCTTGTGCACACCGGCCTTGAGCTTATCGAACAGCGTCTTCTCTTGGTTAAAGGACGAGCGAAGCGCCTCGCCTTCCTTAGCGAAGCTGTCGCT
This sequence comes from Saprolegnia parasitica CBS 223.65, assembly GCF_000151545.1. Classification (NCBI taxonomy): domain Eukaryota; phylum Oomycota; class Saprolegniomycetes; order Saprolegniales; family Saprolegniaceae; genus Saprolegnia; species Saprolegnia parasitica. Next base: position 367,867 of record NW_012156404.1, read on the forward strand.
CTTGGGGCGGCCCATCGCTGGTTGTCTGGGTTGTGCGCGATCGCTGTTGCCGCAACAGCGACGACCACCATGCTGTGGTGACGCGCCTCCGGATACCGCTGAAGCTCAATTGAGGTGTGACACAGTCGCCTCGTCTAAGCGCACGCCATTTAGGGACGGTAGGGACACCCCAAGCCCGCGTTGCGTCCAGTACAGACCGGTACAGTACACGTTTCAGTGTGGATATCAGGATGTGAGGCGATACGATTATTTTCAAGCGTAGCTCTGCGTGGACACGAGGGGTCCTGTTGGCCATGAGGACCGGCATCATTGCGTGGATTTATCCAACACAGGCCACAGCGTTCAAGCTTGCGTTGCGCTCAATTTCCCCAATTTGAGTTTCGCGTTCGGATAACGTCGTGTATCAGCACCCATTACGCAATCGTGTCTTTTTAAAATGCGCTGTAATATTATTCGCGACTCTACCGCCGGATACTTAAAACAAGTTCTTCTCCATGCAACGACACGAGAAGCGGATTATTACTGATGTCATTGGGTTTTAAAACCAGCTCTCTGTGGGGCCCCCTACATACCTTGGATTCGTAGCTTGAACATTGTATGAGGTTCTTTCATGGGGCCCGCTTCTAAGAATAGGCCTGTCGTACCTGGTCGTTCTACACAGGGTGGGAATCATTCTTCACGTGCCATTTTCACCGAATCCTCCACGCGAAAGAGAGGGGATTCCAGTGGTAAATACGTGAGCAATGCGGTGTGTGCGTGTGAAATCAGCTAGTCCGCCCTGGATGTTCATGCCAATATTTCAGCTCTGAGTTCGGCCAGTTTGCGACTTGCCCGAATGCTTCAGCCCCGCGCCGTCGTCGCTGCCCTCGCCCTCTGCGGCCTCGCGCATGGCCAGTCGGGCGATACCGGCCAGCTCGAGACAGCCGTCGTCACAACGGCTTCCGACGCCTTCTATGGCACGTACTCTTATGACCCGCTCGGCCCGGGTCAATGGGGCGGCGACCTCCCCGCCGAGGACGCTGCCATCAAGGCGACCGTGGTTTCGTTGTCGGCTGTGGCTGGCGTGCCAGACGTCTTTGGCTGCAACACCAGCGTTCTGCTCGACTCGTCGGTGCTGAAGGCTCACCTCGTACGTGCGATGTGCTACACCCCGAAGCTAAAGATAACACCACGTAGGCGACGTTCACCGCAAGCAGCCAGCCGTTTGCGCTCATGATCCAGCGCGGTTTGTGCACATTCACCGACAAGGCGGTCACGGCGCAGAAGCTCGGCGCCACCGCATTGCTCGTCGCAGACACGGTCGAGTCGATCTACAACACAACCGTGCGCGAGAACGCCACGGTATGGGACAAGGCCGACGCCTACGACTGCTCGCAGGGCCAAGCAACGCTCGCAACGCTAGCGAGTCCGCCGTGGAGCGACGCCAACAACGACGCGTCGTGCACCAGTGGCTGTCCGTCCGGCCGTTGCATTCCGACGGGCAGCGGCAATCAAGTGTGCTGCATGTGGGACGTCGCCGACTACATGGGCGCCGGCGTCAACTACAAACAAGTTACGATCCCCGTCGTGCGTGTGCGCGCCATGGACGCGGCCAAGCTCAAGGACGGCTCTTCCATCGGCATTTACAAGCGCTTCATTCCCAAGGTCGACCTCGCGCAGGGTCTTGTGTGGGCGATGGCAGTCGCGACAATCATCATGGCTGGGTACCTTGCGTCGTCGCTCGAGCGCAAGAAGGCGGTCGTGCGCGCGGCGCCCGTCGGCCACGTCACGGCGACCGTCGTCGCCCAGCTGCGCCAGGAGCAAGAAGAAGAGCCTACGATGGACATCAACTGGACGCACGCAGTAGGGTTTCTCGTCTTTGGCTCTGCGTTCCTCCTCTTGCTCTTCTACGTCAACGTGGTCATGATCGTCATCGTCATGTACTGCTTTGGCGCCAACTCGGCCATCAGCACGATTCTCTTCTCGCCACTTTTTGAGCGCGTGAAGGCGCTGCGCAAGCCGCTGTGGATTTTTGAAACCAAGGCGCTCGGCGACATTTGCATCTCGGCCGCGGACTTGCTCTCGTTTGCGTGCTCGCTGAGCCTCGTGCTTCTCTGGGTGCTCTCTCGCCACGCGTCGTGGGCGTGGGTGCTCCAAGACGTCTTTGGCATTTGCGTCTGCACCCTCTTTCTGCAGACGATCCGCCTTCCCAACATCAAGGTCGCGGTCGTGCTGCTCGTGCTCGTCTTCCTCTACGACATCTTCTTCGTCTTCATCTCGCCCTACATTTTCGGCAAGAGCGTCATGATCGTCGCGGCGCAGGGCGGGAAGCAAGACGCGAAGACCGCGCCGGGCGCCTTCTGCCTGCGGTACCCCCGGGACACGACGTACGGCTGCGTGAAGGAGGAGATTCCGATCTTGCTGCGGCTCCCCAAGGTGACCAACTGGCTCGGTGGCCAGGCGATGCTCGGCCTCGGAGACATTGTGCTGCCCGGCCTCCTCCTCGTCTTTACGGCCCGGTACGACTATGCGACGCGCGGCAACGTGCTCGGCCACCCGACAAAGAAGGCGACGCCCGCCGCGTACCCCGGCCGCATCGGCCTCTTTGGTGTCATGTGCATTGGGTATGCGATCGGCCTCCTCCTCGCCAACGTCGGCGTCATCCTCATGCAGTCGGGACAGCCCGCGCTCTTGTACCTCGTGCCGTGCACGCTCGGTGTGCTCTGCCTCATTACGTGGCGCCGCGGCCTCCTCCGAAACCTCTGGGTCGGCCCACGAGAATTTTTCGCCATGCCCGAGGCCGAGCCGGAACATCCCGTCACGGACTACGCCAAGCAGGACCCGACGCCGACGGTTGTATGATTGATTGAGTTGCTAACCGTTAGCACGGGACGAAATCAAAAATTCAACAATGGACACACAATAACGATTACGTAACGTCTCGAAACCTACCCCCGAGACCCGATCTTCTATCTTGGCCGATCCATATTGCGGCAAGTGGCATCGCCTGTTGTAGCTCACACCAGACAACAAGATCATCACAATGGCTCGAGGAAGCGCCGATGCGCAAGGCTCGAACCTGAGGGCCGGACCAGGAGACTTGGATCTTGATGCTGGATAGAGTTCCAGCTTGTTTGAATTGCTTTACGTGCCGCGCAACGAGCAATTCGTGCACCTTTTCCAAGGACGTTCTTATCTACATCTCTATCTACCGGGAACAACTAGTCGGACCGAAGCGGTTGTTCGTGGGCCAGCGACCCCGCGCGAATGTCGAGCCATTAGTTGAGCGTGAGCCTGAACCGGTCGGGCACTGCCTTCGACTTGAGCAGGCGCCGTATCCGGGGGAGCGACGGGTTGACGAAGGCGAGGTCGGTAAAATTGGCAATGACAGCCATGCTTGGAGACGACGAGGCCGGGTCCGGGTCTGGCCTGCATGTATCGGGGCGAGGGACCTCGGTGGAACCAGGTCTCAAGCGTGGGCTTAAGGCGCGCGAAGACGATGCTCTGGTAGAGAAGCCGGTGGCTCACCGTGGATGCACGGAAGGTATTAGGACGTCGCTCAAGGCTCTAGCATGCAGAAAACGAAAGAAGACGGTGCGATTAAAATACTCCAACGATCTACGCAGTGTCGAGGGCGGCCGAGACCGCGAGGATGTCCTTGCGCACGTCGACGTCCTTCTCGAGAAGAATCGCGTCAACGACGGCTGCTCGGAGCGCGTCGGCATGCGAGGCCACGACAAGGAGCAGCACTTGCCACGCCTTGCCGCGAACGTTCACGGTCGTTGAGACGCGGGTCATTTCGAGGACGCGACCAATGCACGCATCCACCTGGTCGCGCGAGAGCAGGTTCTCACGCAGCAGCAGCGAGAGCGTGTAGAGACCCGTGAGCTGCTGCTGGGTCGTGCCTGCCTCCAGGAGTTGCCGCAGTGTCACAAGCGCCGACGTCGCGATCCAGTCGGGCCCGCAGAGCTTGGCGACGCAGCTCAACGCCGAGGCCGCGGCCAAGCGCACGTCGCAGACCGGGTCCGTCAGGAGCGAGAGGCAGATGCCGGGAATGTACTGCAGCATGGCTTGCGACGGCGACCCGCCGCGCGCCCACGCGTCGATGCTCTCGACGGCCAAGAGCCGCGT